>NC_031770.1:99686544-99779939 GCF_001522545.3 Parus major
CTGTCCCGGGGTCCCTGGTTCTGTGTTCTTGTTATTGCTGTAGTTATTGTTTGTTTGTTTGCCTGGTTCTACTAGTAAAGAACTGTTATTCCTATCTCCAGATCTCTGCCTAAAAGCCCCTTGATTTCAGAATTATAATAATTCGGAAGGAGGGGGTCTACATTCTTTCATTCCAAGGGAGGCTCCTGCTCTCCCTAGCAGACACCTGTCTTCTAGAACCAAGACAAGGACCTTGGAAATGGACCTGGGAGTCCTGGTCCCTGGCAAGTTGAACAGGAGCCAGCAGTGCCCTGGCAGCCAGGAGGGCCAACCCTGTCCTGGGGGCATCAGCCCCAGCATCACCAGCCAGGCCAGGGAGGGGATTGTCCTGCTCTGCTCTGAGCTGGGGCAGCCTCATCCCCAGTGCTGGGGCATTTTGGGGGCCACAATATGGGAAAGATGTTAAATTATTAGAGAATGTTGAAAGGAGGGCAATGAGGATGGTGAATGGTCTGGAGGGGAAGACATACGATGAGCTGCTGAAGTCACTTGGACTGTTCAGCCTGAGTGAGACTGAGGGAAGACCTTGTATCAGCCTGCAGCTTCCTCATGAGGGGAAGTGGAGCACAAGGCACTGACTTCTCTCCAGTGACCAGCGACAGGACCCAAGGGATGTCATGAAGCTCTGTCAGAGGAGTTTTAGGTTGGCTATTAGAAAATAGTTCTCCACCCAGATGCTGAGCACTGGAAAAGGCTCCCCAGGGAAGTGGTCACAGCACAAAGCCTAGTAGAGCTCAAGAAGCACTTTAACAGTACTCGCAGGCACACGGTGTCATTACTGAGGCTGTCTTGTGCAGAGCCAGGCATTGGACTTTGATGACCCTTATGGGTCCCTTCCAACTCAGGTTATTCTATAAACAAAGGGAAAAATCTGACCCTGTAATCCTATAGAAAGAGGGAACATTGAACAACCTGAACATCCTCAAGATGTTGTGAAGGACTAATTAAATGAAAGAGAGAAAAGCTCTCATTAATTTCTTGTTCACATAAGATCTGGTGATTCCTGTGATATCATAATATTTATTTTACCTCAACCATCGAACACTTAATTTCTATTAAAGTAATTTCCATAGTAATAATTTTATGTGAATATATGTTATTTAGTTACAATAACCTTGCAGCTGTGTCTCTTAATGAAATTTCAAAAACTGAAAATCTTTCAGCTCTAATTGATGTAATTTATCAAGTTTGATAAAGACAGAAAGTTTAAAAAAAAATCCACAGAAACCCCACAATAATTCTGAGAGCCCAAATTACGTAATGAAGCAGTCCCTTTGAAGCAGAAATAACTAAGTTTGAAGAATAGTGAAAGTTCAAAATTGTTTTTTGGCATGGTCAAAAACAGTTATCAGAACTTCCTTCCCACAAGCAAATATTAGTCTAATCTTCTGCCACAGCAGGTGGAACTTTGTCTGCTGGTTGTGCTGAAGAAAACAGGCAGAACACCACATTTTTATTCTATACTCAAGGCAGGAGGAAATTCAGAGGATGCTAGGTGTCCTCCAAAAGAACTCTGTCTTCTATTGTCATTGTCATCCGTGTTAACATATATTATTTTGAGGGAAAAAATAGAAAGGATGTGAACACACTCCTTTCCTTGTTCTCTCTTTGAACAAGTGTCATCAAAGAAACCTAGGCTTGAGGAAAAAGCATGAATCAGATTCATTACCACCAGCTACTTGAAGTTCATTGATCCATAGCGTCATTGCACACAGCCACAAAAGTTAGACAGTTCAATCTTTCAGTTTCAACAGTCAGAGAAAATGTGAATTATTAAAGTCTAAAATGTTCCATGATTTTTTTTATTTTATTTTTTTTTGACAAATCCTTTCTGATCACTGCAAAACCAGATTTGCAGTACAGCCATGCTGTAAACAGTTGCAACCATTGGTGCCCTCCAGGACAATATCAGTTTTTGAAGACAAGGGTAGGAATAAAACTTATAAGGTCTTTTTAGAATACAAAAACATACTCTAAGTAGGCAATGTACAAAGTATCCTATAACATACAGGGAAAAATGGTCTGCAGCCTGTTTTCACCACAGAAATAAAAGGAATGCCAACATCAGTAATGAAAAACACTTATAGAACTCTAAGTTGCCTGGAAACAGATAAATGTGTTTAAACTTTCATACTTTCTTGATGAACCTACAGAGAATATTGGGAGAAAGTAAAAGTAACTTCCATATATGCTTATGAATTGCATTTACATGGCAAGATTTTGGTAAGCCAGGGGCAGCACTACAGGAGGGGCTTTCTTGAAAAGAGTCCAAGAGCCAGCCCTGTGTCAGACAGAGCTAGTTCTGGATGACTTCAAAACAGATCCACCACTGGGCAAAGCTGAACCTTTCAGCAGTGCTGGCAGTACCTCTCTGATAACATTGAAGACACAGTAAAAATGCTGTTAGGGACAGAGGAGTGAGAAAATACATAAGAGGAGCAACCCTGCAAACCTCAAGATCAGTGCAGAAGAGGGTGAGAAGGCGCTCTAGGGGCTGGAGCAGTGATTCCCACGTAGCCTGTGGCAAAGTTGTCTGCAAGGCAAGCTGTCCCATGGAGGTCCACAGAGGAGCAGATATGGACCCTGCAGTTCACTGAGGACTACATGCCACAGTACTGGATGTTTCCTGAAGGAAACTATGGCTCAAGAAGACTCCATGATGGAGCACCCTCCAGGCAGGAGCTGAAGCCTGTTGACAGGACCAGGTCTTCAGCAGCACCTGTGACCCTCTGGGTGACCTATGCTGGAGCAGTTTGTTCCTAAAGGGCTGCACCCCATGGGAAGGGACCCAGACTAGAGCAATTCTTGAAGAGTTGCAACCCATGGGAAAGGACCCACATCGGAGCAGGTCATGAAGGACTGTCTCCTCTGGTAGGGTCCCCGTGCTGGAGTAGGGGAACAGCATGAGAAAGTTGGACTGGCAAAGACAAATTATTACAAACTCCACAATCTACCATCCACATTGTCCTGCAGTGTTTGGGGAAGGGGAGGGAGAGATCGAAGAGTTAGGAAAAAAGGAATGAACTTGAGCCTGGAAAGAAAGGGGGTGTGTTGGAAGGTGGCTTTAGTTTTGATTTTGTTAATCATAAGTTTAGTCTATTTCTAATTGGAAATTAGTTAAATTAATCTTCCCTGAATCAAGTCTGTTTTCCCATCATAGTAATTGGTGAATGATTGCCCTGTCCTTATCTCAGTCTATGAGCTCTATTCATCTTATTTTCTCCCACTGTCTTGCTGAGGAGGGGAGGTGGGGAAGCAGCCAGCCAAGGTATGGTATAAACCCACCACAGTGTATTTTTAGAGGAGTAAAGAACAATTAGAATGACTGAACAAAATGAAATAGTTGATTATATTTACAGCAGAAGTATTTTTCACTCTCCATCTGATTTCAAATTTTTTTTATTAAAATAATACAAAATAATATCAAACAGTGCAATCATAATTGTTTGATAAGAATCACAAAACTATTTTTTAATGACATAAGTTCAGTAGTTTTATTTAAAGCACTCAGTCCACATCTGAATAACAATCTAACAGAATACCCTGTAAATCACAGGAGTCTCTTGTGACTATTATAGTTGTGTAATAACTTATAGATCAAATTATACAGGACAGCAACTATAAAACATTTCAACCAATACTGACAGTTCTTACAGAATCCCTATTACTTAAATAGGAAGAACAATTGCTATGCCTCTGGTTTGTACATTAAAGCTTTTCTGGTATGTTAATAAACATAGCAGTCAAAAGTGGCACATCATATTTTACAGCTTCCATATTTGATCACCTTTAAAAAATGTTATGTCTTTCATAAAAAGAGGTTACATAAATCAATTTGATCCTTTGAGTATTTAATGAATGCTTCATTTAAACACAGAAATGTAGGACTAGATGGAACCTCAGCAGTTCAGCTGGGCCACTGACAAGATCATCCAATCCCACCTGACCCCTCAGACATGTTTTTTTATAATTACTGAGAGAGATATCCCAGCCACCCAGTACTTTCTTTCAATTATTCAGTGGGCAGAGGAAGGGGAGGAAAAGACACAAAGAGCCCAGGGATGAAAGTGAAAAGATCAGCAGAGGTTTACCTGTCATTGAGGAACACAAAAATTGTATACAGGGAAGAGGGATCAGGAGATGTGAGGCACCTACCTTTAGAAAGAGGAATTAAGTTACAAAAACAAGGCCTTAGTGCTAATGGTTTAGGATCTTGTATCAGCTCTGCTTAGATGTCAGTGATGCCTCATTGCAGTCACAACAATGCCAAAACTGGTAAAAATGAAAGGAAAATGGACAGAACAACTTCTACAGATTGTAGAAATTGAAGATATTATTTTTAGAGTCTTGACTTAGATGTGAGTTCCAAAGGGAAATATAAACTCAAGATATTGTATTTCCAGTTCAGTTCATTTTTTTCTGGTGTTCATGGACAATTTCTATGACTTTAAATAAAAATATTACAGATGCTTCAGGACAATGTCTGCTTGACAGTCACCTGGATTTTTATAAAGATATTTGAAATCTTCAATGAATGCTCATAATTGAGAAGTGGTAATCTGGAAGGCAAAGTGCAGCTGCTCTGTACCCCTCCTGCAAATCTGCATGTGCATCCTGCTCCTTTTATACAGCTTTCAGACACCTTCTGACCTTTCTATGGGATGTATATATTTAAGGAGAGTACAGCTCCATGGTGAATTTCATTATGCAAATGTGAAGGGGAAGAAAGTGCTCTTAGTAATTTTCTAATGATATATTTAAGTTTTATAAATTTTCATTCATAATTCAAGAGTACAAATATGTCAAACAACCTGATGTTAAATCAACTATGCACATCTAATAGCAGTTCTGATCTTCCACAGAACCTGCTATAAGATTAGGACCTATATATAGACCCTCTTTTGCCTGGCAGGATGCAGACCAAAAGGCCATGTGATCAGGTGCTGTATTGCCCTGACACAAATGGAAAGGGTTTAGATTGCTGCACAGCCTCCCCCATGGAGCTGGAAAAAGATCACACACTTGATGCTTTTGGGGAAGGCTGAGAAAGGCACACTGTTCCTGGTATTCCCTTGAGTCAGGGATGGAAAAGCATTGGCAGACATTTGAGAAGAGCTCCAAACCTGAGCTGACAACACTGAAAGGTCAGCTGACAATGCTGACAATGAAGGAACTGTATAATTTCTCTTCTTTCCCATTTCCCCACAATTTTTATCATACACTTATGATAAGGATGTAAATTTTCAGGAATAGCTTAACGTTTTAAAGTGGGAAGAAGATAAAGGGTCTTAACATATGAAAGTATATTAAACTCCAGCCTGCAGAGCATCAGTCTGGCAGGATACTACTAAATTCAAAGGCCAATTTATGCTTACTGGATGTCAGTAAACTGTTAGGAGCCTACTTGCTGTCCCTGGACAACAAATGGGCTTCTCAAACAAAACTGATACGAAAATAGAGAATCTTTAAAAATCCTGAGGTGATTTTAGCATTTCAGTGGTCCTGAAATCTAACAGGTATTTCCCTCTGGGGTTTCAGTTTGTCCCCAGGATGTCTTGGCATGAATCACCAATTCAAGGATTAGCGCATATACTTCCTCCTCATGGTGTGGGAGCCATTTGTACAGCTGCTGCTTTGGGAAACGTTCAATAATCCTTCATTCTGAAAAGTCATAACCACTCTGGAAGCCAAGAAATCCTTCTAGGACATGCACTGCCTCTTTGCTGTGGCTTCCATATGTTTGGTACGCACATGCAAGGCACAGGAAAAGCTTTGTAGCAAGTTTGTTGCATTCTAAGAGTGAGAAATCATGGGAATAACAGGTTGCAGTTTAATGCCTTTTAATTCCCAAGGCAGAGCACTAACAGGACAGATGAATTCAAAAGAATGAAAGCGGGTGAATCTGGAGCTGAAGCAGGGCCTAACATATGGGAGCAGATAAACCTGTCTATAGAAAATAAGGATGCATGGAATTTTGCCAGTAGTCAGCTGAAAATGGCTCTGCTCACAGCCTTGAAATGTATATTCTGTCTCCTCTCCAAACCTTTCTTTCTGTTTGATCGTTCCTGCTTCCAGTCCAGAAGACTCATCAGATTCCAAGTGACTATTCTACTGGGGTTTTTTCCCACCTAGTAACAGGATGATCTGTAAACCTTATGAGAACTGTACTTTAACTTGGCAAGCAATCACAGCCCAAAGAGAGCTCAGCTGAAAACCCTGAAGAGAGTAGAAAAGCTCCCTGTGCCTGAAGCCCAGGCCTGAAATGCATTTAGAAGTCCTGTGCCTGAATGTGGCTCCAGTGGTATACTTGGTCAAGGAAACATACTGTGACTTCAGCCAGGCTCCAGCTGAAGCATGCTGTAAGGATCATGGATAAATGAAAAGCCAAATTTCTGAGTGAGTGTTTTTCCAAGCCAAACAAAGCCGCTGAACTTTCTGGGGTTTTCTTGGCACTTACACTGCTTTTGGGAATTTGAATGGTGCCTGTCTGAGGATAATTGACTCCCTCTGTATGCTATTGTGATTCTCAAAAAAAGCAGCATTTTTCTCAATCTTTCCAGGCATAATCATGTTCTTAACAGCAACTGGACAGAACAGGAAATGGAATGGGATGTTCTACAAGCTCTAGATTAATGTCCGTGAAAAGAAACCCACACCCCTGGATCACCTCAACAGGTGATGACCCAGTTACATTAATAATTCATCATGGGATATAATTCTCCTTATTTACACATGGTACTCCCATTTCCATTTATTTGAGTGGTTTAGCCACAGCAGGAAAGAGGAGATTTAAATCTCTGGTTTCTGCTATGCATGCTGTAAGAAAGAAATTAACTGTACTGTACAAGGCAAAATAACTCTAAGCTACAGAAGCTGACTAGGCTGAAAATAAGAGCAGAAGTGGCATCACAGCCGAGAGTTGTTATGAACATAAGTCATTCTTTATTTTTAAACTTCATGCTTTATAAGGCATAACATGATTCAACCTGTTGATGAAGTGGAAATTTTCACTTGGTTTAATTTTGCCAGTTCAGTAAGTTTGTCACAATTGATGCACTTTTGAAAGGGAAAGCCAGACCCTCTCAAGGCAGCTTTCCAGCTATTATTCCAATAAGTGCATTTGATTGTTTTGAGCTTGAAAATGGTGCTGATACTCAAGCAAATGAATTCTTTTTTGCTTGGTATCAAGAAGTTAATGAAAAATTGTATTAATTTTAAAAATCTAAAACTAATATTCTCTTTACTGAATGAGCCTATTTGTATTCAGTCTGACCATTTTATCTCTAAGCAGATCATGTGTGTGGATCCTTTGACATCCTACAGGATGAGGGTGCAATCACCTTACCAGTAACTCACGTTATTTAAATTCAGCTAATAAAATTCTGAAAATAATTCTTATTAACAATTTTACTGCTCCTTTGGAGATACAGAAGTTCAAAATATCTTTTATTTTACAGAATTCCAAACAGAACTTCACCACAAGTGCACAACATTTATTATTAGACTTTTAGAATGCCCAAAGCGTGCTTGGCTTTTCTGGTTTTCCTTTTCATGCAAAAGAAAATGAAGTGAAAACAAGAAAATTAAAATTCCAGTAACTGTACAAGATAAGGAATTTCTTGTGTCCCTAAAGGCATCCAGACCAAACACCATTATTATTACTATTATGCTATTGCAGCAAATTGAGTGCTGGTTAATTGCCTCTTTTCTAAATGATTTTTTTCTGGCTGGGAGCATGAGGGAGGTGAGAACAGAATGACTTAAAATTCATAACATCCTCATGACAAAAGAGCACCCAAAAGGCAACAGCTGCTTAGAGAAGTGAAAACATTGGATCTTCAGAGGCCATTCAAGCAGAGTATGTTTTTCTTTGATGAGCTTGTCACCTAGACTAGCAATGAGTGTAAAGACATCACATGCAGTTGTTGAGGAATTCTGAGAACACATAAAAAGTGCAGGAGTGTGTATGCACTGAATCTTAATAATGGCTGTTATTGCAACCGTCATTTCTATGGACGTTCCAAAAAGTTTTGTCTATTGTACTTGATGATAAACATGCAACTTATTGTCTAAAAGAAGAAAAAAAAAAATAAAAAACAACCAAAAAACACCATCATGAAGGAAATGCACATTTATAAATGAGGTATCCTACAAAACACATTTGTATTTATATCTAAAAAATAAGTCACAGGATACTGGAGCTAAGGTTCCACTTAACTGCACTGGTTGTGGGTGAGAAGCAGGAAATCAGCTTTAGGAAAAAGACAGGTAAATGAGTGAATGAAAGACAGAAGTGAACCAAAGCCCCTGCAAGGAAGTACAAACAGCAGAAGCTGGTTAGAGGCAGTGGTGGCAGGAAGAGACAAAGATGGGCTGCATCCTTCCCGGGCCAGCATCAGACTGAGCCCTGCAGAATTCACTCTGCCAGGCAGGGCCATTCAAGGAACACTGAAGCCCAGCTTTTGTTCTCCTAATACAACAGATAAATTTTCTTTCTACCCAAGAACTACTGAAGTACAGAATTGCCCTTTAGGTTTCAGTTGCTCTTTCTTAACCAGTGTTAAGTCTTGTGAAAGCAAAGTGCCTTTTTTTTTCGTCTGATCTTTTTTACAATTTTTTCTGGGCCAACTTATCTAGTGCAATGTCTCATCCTAGGTTTGTGTCTAATAAATAAAGCAGGGAGTATATCCACCACTGAGTTTGTGTCCCAGTCTTTTAGGCAAATTAATAGGTTGCCAGATGTGGGGTGTCAGCTCACAAATGCATGATGCTTAAGAAAACAAGCAGATGAATGCAGGGTTATGGGAAAATACCAAAAATACTGATCTGCTAAAATATGAGTCTCAGATTCAGGTTTAATGTCACTTAGTTGTCTCTAAAAGAGGGACAAGTTATTTAATTTATAAGAGACTCTCTCAATGCCCACCAAAGATACCAGCATACCCATAATGATGGGGATCTTTGCTGATGCACTGGCAAAGAGGGACATAACTGCCCTCTATGCTATGTCTCAGACTGATAAGGCACTGAGGCACAGATTACAGAGTATGCAGATAACGCTGCAAAGCCCTGTTACTGAGCACTTAGTCCAGGAAAGGCAGCCTGCCTTGTGGGGTCAGTACAGGTGCCATGAGCAGGATCCTGGCTGATCACACCGGTCACTGTGGCTCTGACTGCCACGTACCTGAATCACCTGGATTCCAGCCTGCACACACAGAACAGAGGCATGGCCAAGAAAAAGAGATGGTTTTCTGCTGAGAGACAAGGGTGAGAGGACAGAGGGGTGATCACATTCCTGTGTGAGTGCATCAGATGACAAAGTTTCTGTAAAGGATGATAAATTTTAAAAAAAATATAATAGATTGGGAGGGACTCCTGGAGGTCATCCAGTCCAACCTCCTGCTCAAAGGAGAACTACCTTCAAAGCTAGTCCAGGTTGCTTAATACACTGACAACAGAGACAGAGAGACTGCCCAGTCTTTATACTACAAAATAATAGAAATAGCAGGTAACAGTAACACATATTCAGCTAAAATCGATAATTGAACCTTAGGTTCTTATATATTCTTTATTATTTCAAAACTGGCTTGCAAAGTAAGAGCATTTCTCACTGTGATGCACAGCTTATCATCTATAGCTTCATCCTCTGTTTCTGCAACCTTTCTGCTTGCAGTGTAGGTCATGAATGAAAAAGGGGAAGACTGGGAGCTGGACACCTGAGCTCAGACAGGGTTTACCACTACTCAGTGGTAGTCTGCTGCAACTGGAAGCAAGCAAGCCCTAGCCAGAACAAAATCCCTCATTTTGGAAAGCATCACAGTGTAATTTTTCCCACTTCCTCCCCAGCCCAGTATTTTAAAACTTTTTCCTACCTACAATAGAGTGATTTGTTAGCTTATACTTCACACACACTACAGTAAGACATGCAGAGTAATGGGGGAATGTTGAGGTCTGGCAATGTAGAAGAGGAAGCAGTTTAATTAATATAAACTGTATCCCTTTCCTTGATTTTTCTCTCACTGACAAAATCTTGTTTATGTGACAATTTGCTTCTGCTTTCTTGAATACCAGAAAAAACTACTGATAATCAAAACTTAAATAGCATAGTTAATTACTCAGAATGAGTAATGAACATTCAGTGGTAGTGCTAGTGAAAATCATAAAGGACTGGGTTGAAATTTTATGCTTCCAGCAAAGGTGTGGCATGAACAACAGTGTACTGGGAGTGACTCTGTGACTCAGATGTACAGATCTTTCCTCAAATCCTCCTTGCTTCTGGCACATACTCTTTCACTCCTGAGCTACTTCAGTTGTAAAATGTGACCCACCCTGCAATGGCTCATCTACTGTTTATATAACCCTTCACTGTGCCTGTTTTACAGATATGTTGCAAAGGCAGAGGATAGGAAAGCAAAATCAAGGACTTAATTTACTTCCTTCTGTCTAGAACAATAGCCAGGTAGTTACCTAGATAACAGCTGGGCATTCAATTTTCAGACAAGGCCAAAAATGATACTCAAATTAAATAAGGGGTGTGGGGAATAAATTATATTTAACAAGGCAGACAGAAAAGAAGCCCAACAACTCTGAGCTTCAGCATACAGAAAAATGAATATAGGAGAACCATCTTCTCAAAAAGTGAGAAAATATAAAGCTGTTTGATATTGTATTACTGAGCTTAAAAAGTCCAAAAATCTTGGGAATTTTCAATGCTTTTACAGACAAAACATAAGGTTTAATAACTTACAAAATGGAAATGACACTTATTAGGAATCTCAGAAAAATGCAAGGCTTGCAAACATATTATAAATAAAGGTCTGTCTCAAACTATTTCACCTGATTTTCAGATTCAAGATTCTATCTGTAAAAGCAGGACAACGAAAGTCTATAAAGGCCGTTTTCTCTGTCATACCGAGTTGAACCTTTTCCTCACCCCATATCCACTTCTCCCACTGCAAATTAATTTGACAGGTTCCTGGCAGGGCTTCAGCAACTTTGCCGTTTCTCTGGAATTAGCAAAAATGCTAATTTGGGCAGTTTGCTGGTAGTGCAAGTTCTTTAGCCTGGCTGAAGCTCCAAGGCTATTTGAGATAATATCAAACCAAAGAACAAAGGGGCACCTGTCATGAGCCCCAAGCGAAGGAAACAGACAGTGCTCGAGGAATTAAAATGAGATTTCTTTAGCCCACACGTCGAAGGCTGCAAGCAGAGCGCCGTAGGAACCACTGGGGCTGCTCCAAATCAGGGCGGGGGGAGAAGGGAGGGGAATGTGCGGCGTCTCCTTCAAACAAGGGCTGCCGGTGAGAGGGTGGGGATGGCTCTAGATAAGCTTCCTGATCCACTTCCACCGAGACACTGGAAACAATGGGGTGGCAGAGCCATTTGCAGGCCAAGGGACACGAACATGACGACACCCCTTCCTCTGCCGTGAGGCTCCGGCCGCCCATGGCACAGCCCGAGCCTGGGCCCGCCGGCCTGTCCGGGGCTGAGGGCAGCGGGGCACCCGAGCCCACATCACCGCCGAGGGAAAGCGATCCGGCCGAAACCTGCCACAGAAAGAAATTCTGCCACAGAGAGAAATCCTGCCACAGAAGCCGTGCCACATAAAGGGCTGTCCCCGCCCTCGGCTGCGTCTCACAGGTCCGCAGCACCAGTTCGTGGTCCTGCCTGTAGTCTTTTCAGATCGGCCCAAGCTGGAGGCTGCTCCAGTCTCTAGACAGGTTTTGTTTGCTTGTTTTTAATATTCATGTCACAGAATTTGGACCCCAGGCAAGGCTCCAGGAGGAAGTAGCTAGCGCTGTGTTCTCTGTAGGAGCATCTAGGGCATAACACAGGCAGAGGCACATTATGCAGTCACCTCAGCACGGCACACCTTACCGGCACAGGATATTTCCACCTACCTTGGATATTCATGGCAGCAACACTGGTACAGTCTGGGAGGAAAGCGATCCCTTGTTAACAGTGTTTATTCTCCTCTAAGCTCTGTTTTCCAGGCAAAACTATCTTGGCTGGGCAGTTTTAACCCTTTCAGGTAGGTGGCAGGCATAATATAAGCTATGACTGCGGTATTCACGTACTCCAAAACTTACATGTAAAACTGCATAAATCTCAAAAAAAAAAAAAAAAAAGGAGCAAGAACAGGAAGAACTGCATTAGGAAAATCTCCTACCAGACAACACTGATCTGTATCTGATATTTCTAAAGGGGTTTTATACTTGCAGAGAAAGTTATTGCAATTTCTTTCATCACTTGAAAGCAGAAAATTCTGAAATGGAAATGGCAAGGAGGAAAAATATCTCAATATGACCATCTTTTCTTTCATTATTTCTTCCATTATGTGCTGTGGTTCTTCCAAAGTGCCATTCATACATGTAGACTGAATTAAAATCTAGAGCAAAATGTCACAGGTAGCCAAATTTAAGCTCTGACCACTTCTCTAAATATGTAGTATACCAGGGGTGTTCATTCACAGCAAACTACTTCACAGATTTATGACATAAAAATTAAACTAAACTAAACTGAACTAAACTAAGCTATTAATTCTGTCATTCTGATTCCACTGACATCTCTCAGACAAAACAACTGTCACCTCAAACACATATACATACACTCACAGACGCATACACAAATATGAAGATTACTTTAAATTTTTTAATTTCAGCTAATGTTTTCAGGTGAAGGTTCACAAAGCCCCACACAAGTGGAGGTATTTTCTTCCTGTAAAATGCATGGTTATATTGTGGAAATCTCTTGACACTGGCTATTGTGTGATGGTTTACACTGTTTGCATCCCCAGGCTTCATGATCAGGAAAGAGTGATTTAGGGAAGAATCACTATATTCTTATGCTGTTCTTATGTACCTGCCTGGTCAGGGTCAGGGGAACTGATTGACTCCAACCCATGGCCATCCTTTTACCAGGTGTCAGCAGACCTCTAAAAAAACTGTAACTGTTCTCACTGTATACACCACTCTTATTTTAGATTCTATTTCAGTGTGCATTTTTAATGAGTGTACCTGTAATTTTCACTGCTCCAGAATTCTTTGGGGATCAGCATGATTTTGGTCTTTGTTTTCAGGCCATCAAAGTCATCTTCCCATGTCCTTACTCGAAACTAAAGTCTTACATAGAAGATTACATGTTCATATGTCCCAACACTTATATCTATGGTAATTTTTTATAATACCAAGCTAGTAAAATATATAATCTTCATATTTTGGGACATATGCCAAAGAATTATGTCTATTGTTGAAAAGAAACTTTCCTTAGGGCAAGTTACAATGTAATTGGCCCATTGCAGGAATTCTGACACTTTCTTCCAAAGCATCAGGAATCAACCTCAGAAAAGAAATATTGCAAAATCCTGCTTTTCCAAGGATTAAAAGAAAAGCTTTCCAAATGTCTCAAGAGACTGAAATAGAAAATAAAATTATGCTACATAAAAAGAGATGTAATTTTAAGACAGGCAATGCAAAGTCAATATCAGTCTTTCAAAACTCCCAAGCAATCATAATCTTCAGACTTACTTGGAAAGGAGCATTAACTCACCTCAGGAAGGCAATTCTAAGGGAATCTTGTAGGAATGTCTGTCCATTACTGAGGTTAACTGAATGTTAGTACTGGCATTTGTTCTATAAAAAAGGATAACCAGAGGCATTTTAACTGTCAAATCAGCCATGTATCTTACCTTGACAGACTATGTGGAGGCCCTATAGAAAAGGTCTTTAACATGTATTGTGAAACAGGTTAGAGATACTTTGCAGATAAAGGTTTTTATTATGTAGCAGCTTGCATTTTATCATGAATGTATGAAGAGATTCAAATTACAAATCTTGCTGCTTTGGATGGATGAGCCCAAATGTAATCTGCTCCAAGAAAATAAATTTTTGGTATATGAATTATAGTTGGGAGTTTTAAGACTATTTAAACCTAGGAAATCTAGGAAAAGGAGTTAACAGAAACATGGAAGCAATACTTCAGAACACTTCTGGATTAAAAAACCCCTTCTTGAATAAACTTAAGAAAATTCCAGTAGCAGTCATAGATGTTAAATGGTCAAAGTCACATCCAGTGGAACAGAAGATCTCTGTGTTAGCAGGGAAAAAGGAAATTTCAAAGCATGTCCAAGGAACTTCCACAGCAGACATAAAGCCCTCACAGTGACCCTTTATTTGCCATTTAGTACTGTGCTGCCAGGGTAGAAGCATAACTTGGAGCCTCAAACCAAAGCAAAGTTCATCTCTGGGAAGCTCTGTCCAGCTGGGGAGAACAGTTGCCATAACAACAGAGACAACTTCAACATCAAATGTGATCAACACTCCTAGAGTTCCTGTACCACAAGCTTGGAATGGAGTTACAAGTCTATTGATTTTGCTCTGTAAACCTATTTCCATATTCTGTGACCTGTTGTTTGACCTTTATATCAGTAGAAGAAATCAGTACATTTAACCTTTAGCTTTAACTTGAAATAACCATGAAACAACACCCAGAGACTACCCTGTTCTAGGAGGAGAGCAGAAGGACCTAGTTTATGAAGCCTCCTCAATTAACCTGACTTCAGGTCTGTGCTTCAAATCACATCAAGCAGGGATCTGACCCTGGCCTCAGGGTAGCACTCAAATCACTAGGCTACTGTGGACTAGCCAGGTTGGAAAAGAAACCTCAAAAAACCTCTCCTTAGAGCAAAGAAATAATGTCAACAAATATTTGTCAAAACAAACAGCCACAAAAAGTTTCAGTTTCAACTCATCAGCATTTTTTGAATGAAAATAAATTTTGTGGAAATGTCCTACCCAGCTCTAGCTGCTTTTCCTATCATAGGTAGAGACTAAAATGAGACAGAAAGAATTTCTGAGGAAAAGTCAACTACAGACAGATGGCTGAGCTGTGACCCAGATTCTCTCTACACCAGTGGAAACCTGAAATAACCCTATGGAGTACAGAAAGACAAAAAACACTCTGGTATTTCAGCTGTGACAGAACTAGCTATTCAAGAGTCACAGCCTGGGCTCTCTATATTTCTCTATTACTAATGCATGTTTCTTAATAACTGTGGAGGAATCTTATGCTTCCCACACTATGAACACCATTGGGGAGGGCAAAGGAGGTAAAGATGTCAATGGCAGAATCCATGCACATGCCTTGACAATTAGGAAGTTCTTAGAAATAGCATTTGTATAGAAAAGGCCTATTACAAAAAGTGTCTTTTTCTACTGAAGAGTCATCGCTAAGTTCAGTATAATCAGTCAGATGTTAGTTTTATAGGCATGCTATCTTAAAAAAATCAGTGGTGACAAATTGCTGTTCACAGAACTCGATGGTCTGACCACCGTATTCCATCTTGTGGCCCAGAGCAGAATGAATAGCACTCTCATTGACCTTAATCCAGCATGCTGTGAAGAACCTCAGCATTGGAAAGATGGATTTAACATCATAATAAAGGGAAATTCTGCATATTTTTCATGTGTATGAACTCTGCTTCTGCTCAGTGCACTGTGAAAAGCACTATCTAAATTGATAACAGATTATAATCATTTTTATCTCTAACTGGTTTCACAACCATTGAAAGCATTTGACATCCTTTGACTAATTGAGGAAAAAAAAAAAAGAAGAAAAAATCAAGAGACCTCCACTGGTCTAGTTACCAAATTTAAGGACCCACTTTGGCAACAAAACTGTTCTTCATCCTCCTGATTCCTTGCCAGTCTGCCCAAATGATGGCCTTTGCAGTTGAAAAAAACAACGTGTAGGAAGCACATTTCAGTTGTTGCATCCAAGTCACCTTAACATCTGTTTCTGTGGCTGAGATTGTCCCAGTCCTTAACAGTTTATCACCTCTTGTCTACATATTGTTCCTGCTAGCCCCAAGTTTAGATAATGCCAACTGGATCATGTAGAACATTTCCTGAAGGAAAAATGATCCTCTTTTTTATTCTCTTTTGTGTGAGGGGTCTAGTTTAAGGTTCTTTCTGTCTTAGAGGTAGCTATGAAACCTCCATATGGAAAACTGCATTTTTGTTCAAGAGGTGTAGGAAAGCTGGGTGAAGGGAACACTTGTTTCAGTAAATTCTTTTTAAGTTCTTTCACCTTGGGTTGAACAGCAAAATATTCATTGTAGCAAAAGACACTGGATAGTGACAAAAAGCACTCAAAAGTCAGCTTGTAAGGACAGCCATGGGAAAACAAAGGCTGGCTCTCAGCTCTGGACCCTATAGAACACGTAAATTCTGGGAGAGTAACTCAGTTCCAAATTCTGATGGCTCAGATGTCTATTCTTGAACCTGTTTCTAAAGTTCTGATGTAATCAATAATCCTGAAGCAGATACTTATCCCGGTAAACTGAAGACAAATTTAGACTTTGCTGTATATAACACAACCTGAGATAGCAAGATCACCTGTAGAAAGTCACTGTGTCCTATTCTGTATGTGCAGCCTCTGAGATGACTGCTCTGGTTTTTCTCACCTTGGAGTTAAAGAGGAGCTTCCACCACTTCCTCCTCCTGGTGCATTTGTAGAGACCAGGACGGTGCGTACGATCAGTGAACACCTACCCAACTAGGTCGGGAAACAAAATAAGGTACAGCACCCTAGTTCATGGATCTCAAGGAGGCCTCAGCTGCAGTGAGTCTCAAAGCTGTTAGAATTTTGGGGGAAGTGAGAAACAGGTTAAAACTGAGAATAGTTGAGACTGGATCTTCTGCAGTTTGCATTGCTAGGGAGAGGAGAGGAGGAGAGGAATGGAGATGTCAGCTGACCAGAGCATGTAACAGTCTGTTATGCAACCAGACTTTTCAAGTGTAATATTCTGAGGTAAAAACCCAGCAATGTTAGATTTTCCTTTTCAGTCATGATAAAATTATTATTATTTTTAATTTTTGTCACATTTTACTGTTCCTTATAAAATCTTTAATCCTTGTATGAGATATTTTAAATTATAAATACTACATTTACAAGAAAATTATTCAATTTTATTAAATAGTCCCAAAAGTGTTTTAATTATTTTGCACATTCTTACAGCATCCTTCAACAATACATGCCATCTCAAAATAACTTAAGAAAATTTTTTATATCTATCAATATCTATTTATGATCTCTGATTTGCTTCTGATTGTACAACTATTTGCAACAATCCCTTAAAATAAATGTCCACTCCCCACTGAATCTTGCACTGTCACATATTCTCTCTTTAATGTATATTTCTATGTAAATACCTCTTCTTTATTAACAGAATGTATGTACATCTTTTCTCATAAAAATTTGCTACCTAGAAAGCACACAAAGTAAATTATTTGACTTGTTTTGTTGTAAAACTTTTTTGTGTGTGTTTGGATGAATGTTTCATACAGTACACTGCAAAACAATATTCAGTGTGTGGTAAATGTATAACTTCTTATAGACATACAAAATAGTAAAAAAGTTGATAAATCAGAAATAGAATTACTGTCCTCTTAACATTCCTTAATAAGCCAAGACAAAGGCCTGTTTTCCGCTCAGCTTTGCTTCACACTTGCTGCACCTTCAACAGAAAGTGCTAAATCTGTACTAATGCCTTTAAACTTCTTTTAATTCTCTCTGTAGAGGCTGAGAAGGAAAAAGTCACTGCCACAACAAAGCTCTTGGGAAACTATCAGCTGACATCATTTGGGGACAATGCCTTAAGTCAGGGGTTTTGACAATAATACAACCAAAAATTAGGCCTGGTAAGGGTATCGATTTCATTCACACAGGCTCAGCCAAGGTGTACTCCAGTCCAGTTAACAGAGTCTGCTGGAAAGTTACTTTAGCTGTCTGAACATCACTCAGGGAGACATCAAAATGATTTTAGAAAGCTACCCAGGAGAACACCTGCAATCTGTGGGAAGAAAGAACACCTGTTCCACTCTGATTACCAAGAACGGAAGTCAGCATCTTTCGGTGTGAAACAACCCTTTCTTCAGATCAAAAGCAAAGCAGAAAGACAGTAAGTTATTTGTGTGGAGCTAGCATCAGCACTGAGATAGAAGCAACATGCTTGGAAGCATTTGCACTGAAAAAAACCAAACCCAACCCATTTGAAAACAACCCTGAAATGCAGGCTTCTACAATGATTTCAATAGAGCCTTTGTAGTATTACAAAGAAAGAAGTTCGACTTCAAGTATAAAATTGGGTTTAGCACACAGAAAGTAATTTACTTCTTATTTTTACTGTCTTCTGAACTCCCACCCCCTTTCTTTTTTCAGTAATTCACATAGTAAAAAAACTCTAGTTCTATTCAGGCAGAGCAAAATGACACACATTTGAAACAGAAAGGATGGGTTCCTTACCAAGGGTCTTACATTAGCGAGTCACCTTTTCACCTCTAAAATCAAGCTGTTTCTGATGAGAAATGCTGCAACTCAGGTTAAACAGAATGTAGTCCTTTAGAAGTGTTTATTAAGACTAGCTCATTCAAATCCTCATGGTACCTTACATAATATATAAGCTCTCATTGCAGATGTTTTCCCTGAGATAAAACTAGCTAAGGAAGCTAAAAATAGCTGGAGTCATTACAAGACTGGAAGTTTTCAGGGACATAACTTTTCTTCTCCTCAAACTAATATGTCCCTGGACCAGTCATCTGCCACCTGGTGACCTTTTTGTCACAAGAATTTGCATAAGACTAAATTTAAGTTCCATACCTATAAAATCATGACAAGTTTTCAGAGATCTCTATTCTCCTTTGTGTTGGGGTGAAAGGTGATCAAAGAAAGAATAAGGTTGAAGAGTGTTCTACAATGGAGGACAAGAAATGCCAGTAAAATTTAGCACCTCATTTATTTTCCTTTCTTTTTTAAACCTACCTACTGGAATCTTCTGTACTTGAAGAGAAGGAGAAGAAACAGATTATGGTCTTAAATTTATTTAATTGTCTGCACAGGTTGCACTAACCTTTACAAATTAAGCATTATAAACTTCCAAGATTTTAAGAACACTTTGACAAAACAAGACAGAAGAATCTATAGCTCTGTAAGGGGAACAGTCTAGCTTTTTACAAGAAATGATAATGGTAGCTTCAAATAGAACTGGTACAGAAATGAGGAGAATTATGTATAATGCATTTACCATGTGAGCAGCAAAGTACCCTGAAACAGGAAAAATATTCAGAGTAAGTAGTTTAACAGATAAGCTCTTAATTAGAAAGTGGTGATTCCAGTTACCTGTGAAAATGAAATACTGTCTTTAACATATGTTATGCAATATGTCAACAGTTGAAATGTGCTGTTTCTTCATCAGTTATTACAGTCTGGATATTTTTAGCTGTCCTTAGTATCTGAATGGCTAATGTTTAACTAACTCTTTCGCTCTGGGAGGTCCCAGGTACTTCCAACAAAAGCAAGCTTCCAGTGCAAGCTGGTTTTCACATTTCAGCTTGGCCTCTCCTATTTAAAATCTAGAATCTCATTTGCAGTATTTCCAGTAAAGGTCTGGACATTTTACATACATACAAAATTATATAGATATCCAAGTATGTCTGAATCATTATTTTATCAGCATAGTTAAACAAAACAAAACAAATAAAAACAAACTAAACAAACAGCCCAGGTATTTAGTACTGTGTCTTCAGAGAAGCATTGATGGAACTGATCATCCCTAAAAGCAAATTGGATTACTAATGCCTGCAAAAATGCTGCCATTTTTAGCTTCACTTTTGAATATCCAAACTTTGGGGCAGATGTGACAAGGTAGAGGAAAAGAAAAAGGCTAGAATATTTTCATATTATTGTATTCTAATGTTTTTTTTCATTATTCTAAGGAGATCTTTATGGTTCCTGCTAGCTATATAGTTAACTTACTACTTCACTATGTTTTTGATGCCTTCATCAAAACTAAATTTAGACTTGGACTCCTCCTTTTTTTTTTTTTTTTTTCAGGCTAGTACAGCAGTGTCTGTGCCCAGCATAAACAGAAAAATATAATGGAGAGCTCATGTCCAGTGCCTCCACTTTGTCTCTTTGTATGCAGGTACTCAATCTGTGGCTGAACTGCCTTTTTAGCACATCAATGAGGTGCTTCTGCAGCCCAAAGCAAAGTATTTACTCTTCTGCTCAAGATAAATTGTAGTGAAAAAAGTCCTATGTGTCCTACAAATTGCATGTTGTGCTCTTCTCCATAGCACCAGGGAGAAAGTTACTTATTCCTGGAGGGTTTTTGAAAGCAGCTGCCACTTCACCCTGTGCCCCTGGCAGGTCAGACGAAGCTCTCACGGTGCTGTGCCGAGGACAAAAAGAACACTTTCACTGGATCCAGGCAAGTTGTCCTCTAACTCAGCACCTGATCCTAGGAGGTAGAGAGTCCTGGTTGACCTGCCCGTGGCTGCAGCCAAACAGCTGGGACAGTGCCAGGAGGAGGAAGCTTTCTAGGAAGAATCTCAGCTGTGTTGAGCCCTGTTGGGGCAGTATCCAAAGGCTCCTGTGACGCCTTCACAGTGGGGTGCTCTAAAGGATGTGCTTCCAGTGCTGACTTTTGTTTTAAGTCATTCAACATTTGGTTCTATATTTTTTATTTTGGGATCTTGACCCTAATTTTCCTACCTTCTCTCTGTAAGAAAGCTGTATTTCCACAAATCTCATTACAATAGGTGTCAGGCTACTGCTTAGCCCTGCTTTTTTTGCAGAGACCTACCACTAAGAGAATCCATGAACTGGGACTTGAAATATTTCCAGGGAGTTCATCCAGGGTACATCAAATCTCCCATCTTCTCTGAATCATCTTTTCAAAGCTCAGATCCCCACATATGATTCACAAACAGAAGATACCTAAGAAGAGCTTTTAGCAAATTAGCTTATTAGTTCCATCCCTCCTCTTCCTAAGCATTCAAGTTATCTGCCCAGATGGCTGTTCACTGAGTCACATTCCTCCCTCACCATTGTGTTTATCAACTATTTAGGTTGCAATGGAAAATCCTTTAAGCATGACCTTGTCTCCTGAGGCCCTAATTCAGCAACGCATTTAAGTATGCATCAGCACGCAGCCTTATTCCGAGAAATGCCATCCATTTCTCTGATAACTACCACACACCTCCAACAAGCAGCTTGCTGAAATGGGCCCACGGTACCTTCTGTATACACCAGTAATATTTTCAAGCAAAACCAGAACCACAGAAAAGAATATATGACAATGTATTCTTTTGAAAGATACAATTTTCTGTTGTGGGAAATTTATACAGTTAAGAAGCCACAGATTTATGAATGGCTGCCTTTAATTAAATTTTATTCCCTGACTATAGACTTAGGCAGAAATGATTCAGTATCACTTCCAGTGATTATTGTAAGGTCATGGAAAACCAGAAAAGTTCTATGAAGAAATAAACAAACACAACCTAACCTAAATATCCCAGGAGATTGACTATTTCCAGATTCAAATTTTTTATTCAAATGGCAAAAGAGAGAAGGATAAAGCAACACAATGCAAAATCATGGACTTCAGCTTTGATTTATCTAAATCCATCTTGCAACTGTCCCAGAAACACAACATTCAAACCAGAACAATTCTGGTGAAAATTCAGAGAACAAAATAAACTTGCATAAATGAAACAAAATAAACTTGCATGACTGAACATAGAATCTTCATTTCTTGCTGTCATCAGATTGAGATACACAGGGTAGGCCTGAAAAACTCTGAAGTGCAGAACACTAGTAAATAATCTACAGAGCTTAAAATTTAAAAAAATATATCAAACACAAAAAAGTCCCAACACAACAATATTATTCTGGGCAGATTAGAGTACCTACAGATAAAATGATGAAGATGAGAGATGGAGCACTTTACTACTGTAGAGTCCAGATTTCTCTTTCACAAGGGCAATATCAGTGTGTTAAAATATCCTTACAAACATGGATGATTAAGCTTTAGTCCTTTTAAGTAGAAGAAGAAAAATGTATTTTAATTTTAAAAGTGATTTCTCCTTTATGTCGGTTTTAATCCATGCGTAGTCAGGAAACTCAGGCTGTCTAATGGTGACAGATTTCTCATCATTGTGTGATGCTTCCAGGCAGGAGCAGACCTCTAATAGCCTCCTAAGGATGATTTGTAAACTTTGGTATACTGCAAAGAAGCCCTATAAAAATTAGCAATCTTCTGCTAGTTCTTTCGTAAGAAATGCAGTTTTCTAAACCAGGAAACCTAAAGACTGTGATGAGTTGACACTCCTTGACTGTGTGTCTTTAATATAATATGTCTTTAATATAAACTATGGATTTGTCCTCTGTCACATACTGTTTGACCTTTTTATCAAACATCTAGTAGTTGGTAAAAAGGGTTTCTTCAGGAAAAGTATACTGACAGTACAATATCAGGTGTAAAAGAGGAATGGGAACAAAGTGAAAATGTAGGTACCTGCACAGTGTGGTAACTTTGATCCTTTTTAATAAAATACCCATTATGCATGCTCTGCTTGCAGAATGGGATAAACAAAGTGAAGCCTGGTGAGGCAGTGGATAAAAATTCATCACAAGCTCTTAGTACAATACAGTGACAAGTATAATTAATAGGACTGTGTAATGTCCTGAATAATGAAAGAAGGAGAAAGAACTAGGATAAGAAGGACAAGTACAGGAATGCAAAACAGTTCTAGTGTCCTTGCTTCTCTTATCTGCATGAGATTGTGGAAACTTTCTTACTGTTCAAGTTAAAAAAAAACCAACAAACAACTAAAAAATGCAGATCAAAACAATGATTAAACAAATGTTGACACTTTTGTACAGGTATGACCAATCCTGCTTTCAAGTATGAAGTAAGCCTATATATCACCCTCTGTCTCAGCTGGCCTTGCTTTCTAAAAGACTGCAGACTAAAAACTGCAGAAGATATACAGGAGAACCACAAAGGGAAGGGCTACAGTGGTGAGAAATTCAGCACAACAGTAGTGGGTCAGTAGATCAAAGTAGTTCTTACTAGTGTCGCTATCTCTGTGATAATCTATTCAAAACTAAATTCAAGATTTACTAAATTATCCTTAACTCTCATGTGATTTGAAGGTGTCTGAAGGATTAGTCTGAACCTGATGTCCCCATAAGGTGGTAGAGCATATTTCAACTGCAACTGGAGCAGATCTTCCCCTTAAGTTTGTTAATGGGTGATCTGGCACACATCACCACTGCTCTGTGAACCTACAGAGCAAGCACCATTGACGGGGGGGCTGCCTTTAAAAATAGCATGTTACTCCATGTCATCCTAACCTAAAACAGCCAAAGTAATTCAAGTACAGAACAACTTGCCTTATATAAAGATTTTGACTGAGCTTTTCAAAATGAAGATGGGAAGAAGGCCAGACCTATTGTAAAAAAGATATTTTGCTCCTATAAAGCTAAATAATGAAATATTCTTGAATCTATTCAGCAAGACTTGGTTACAGCCAAAGACTTCTAGATTAATAATGATGAATACAAATTTAAAATTAAATGCAGTCTTTTTTTCATGATCATCACTGTTGAAACAAATTATTTGATCCCTTTGTATTTATCTCAAGAAACATTAGCTGTCTGATAGAGAGACCCAAAAACTTTGTCATGTTTAGAGGTACATGTGATGAAGTACACTGCAGTCTCTGCATTTGGCACTGGACTTGACTGGACTCCTGTTTACTATCTAGAGGGAAACAAGTTCAATTTCCACATGATTCAAATTAACACTATTCTGGAGGATGTAACTATGAAATCTTTCTTTTATTTGGCCCTTTAGAGACCTAAAGGCTTGAAGTAGCTTGTTGGAGTAAGGAAGTCATACCAGAAGATTTTTACTTGCTCTAACATTGGTCCTATTTCCAAATGATTCACATGAAAGACTGTTCAAGTGACTGCAATGATAGGGAAATCAGGAAAGGTAAAGATTTTTCTGGAAGACAGAAAATACAAACCAATGACACCTGCTTTAGCCAGAGGCATCAGCACAATTAGTTCCTCTTCTGTAACCAGCACCGAAATATCTTTGAAAGCCTTGTTCCTACATTTTATTTGTTTAATTCAATGAGAAGTTAAAGAGGCTTCAAACCCAACACAACATGTAATTACTGAAAATCTTTGGGGTTTAGGTTTTGCTTCTTTTTTTGTGGGGTTTTGATGGTGATTTTTGGTTTGTTTTGTGGGGGTTTTTCTGTCCTTAAAAAAAAAAAAAAAAGAATAAAGGAGCAGAAAGGAACAGTTTCAGGTGAAGCTGAAGCTTTCACAGTTACTCACATATCTTTAATGCAGGGTGTAACAAGGCCTTCAGTACCAACTCTCCAAGTACACTCCCTGCTGTGGCATTCTCACTGCCTCAAAATAACTCAGTGTGCAGTGCAGAGATACTAGTCTTTAATTAGAGACCAGAACAGTTTCAACATATGGGTCCAGATTCTATTCAAAGCAACTGTACTACAAGTGCACAATCCACCTTTTGTTGAGTTCAGCAGAAACATAACCTCCTGCCTTCAGACTGGATATAGTAAAACCCTCCCAAAAAACAGTGTAGCTCACAGTGGGGTGAATAATCAAGACTCAGACTATTAACTAGAGTAACTGTTTACTGAAGTTTTTAAAAACCCTTTCCTTCACCCCTTTAAAACCAGGCTGCCAGTCTGGAGTGAGGCCCAGAGGTTTGCATTCTGCTCTATTGGGTTTTCTGGACAAGAGTGCAGGAATTTAAGAAGAAAAAATCTGAAACAATGACGAGGTTTTTGTGTGTGTGCAATTACTATAAACAATGAAAAGAAAGAAAGAAAAAAAAAAAGAATCTGCATAACATTAGGATGAAGTACTGTGGTACGAGCTTGAAATATCTTTGGACTTGGTTCTAGTGAGATAAAGGGTGGACCTGCCAGGAAGAGAGATGCTCTCCCTGCTGCAAGATGCCAGTAAGATCCAGACTCTGGATTTGGACATACATCCCCCCACTTCCTCCTTCCAACCCACCTCTTCTCCCCAGACTTCCACCTCAAATTAAAGTCTTTAGAAAAGAAAAACAAAAGTGCCTGTGCTTTGGCTTTCTCTGCAAAAGCCAAGTTGCAGGGTGGCTGTTTTATTTTAGGTCTGGCAGTGCCATCAATTGACCTAACGGCCTTGGCCAGGACATGGTGAACTGACACGCAGTGTGGCGCTACAAAAAGGTTGCTGGCAAGAGCACACAGTGACCGCCTGCCCAACAGTTGTGATTAAGGCAGCTGGGAATGTAGTACATACAAAGGTTTTATTTGAAAAAATCACAACAAACTCACCAAAAAAGATTTGTGTGTTTATTTCAAATTTGACAAGTAAAGGTAAAGCAGCTTACAGCTTTGAAAATTCCTGACAATCTTCACAGAGCAACTGTGGAGACATTAAAAGCTCCTTTAACCTGGGATGATAGCAGTAAATGAAGGTCCTTTCTTTGCTAGCTGTGGTTGGAGAAGAGATGGTTCTATGGGAAAGATTAATATCCATCCAGATTAATGAGGTATTTTAGGATGTCATTATTACATGGCAGGAAATAAAGTGTGCTGAAGACTGCATGAAGAGAAAAAGCTTTTCTTCTGAACAGCAAATGCACAATCCAAATCTATCAGGAATGCTACAACTAGTGGCTAAACAGAAATTTCACAGAAAATAGAATTTAATGGGCTACTTCACTATTCATACTTCTACTAACAAGTATCGGCTTTGCCTTCCGGACATCCTACCTTACATTGGTAAGTTATTACTGGCACAGTGTATGAACTGTTGGCCTGGTTCAGGCCCAGATCAGCAGGAGGGGCTGTTCTCTTGTTTGATATCATCTTATGTCGCAGCCAGAGGAAAAGGGCTCCTTGTCATTTCTGAGAAGGGGCATGGTTTCCACTCAGGAGCAGGGGTGGTGGATGAACCTGTCAGAGTAGGTGCCACCAGCCGTGGCCACATCGTGCCATGTCTGGTCAGGCTTAGTGACCATTTTGCATGTAAATCACCCTCCTTTTTTGGTATACTTTTGTTATCAATATTGCTGTTGCTACTGTTCATTTTCTTATCTTGTTGCTGTTTCCAGTAAATTGTTCTTATCTCAACCTGTAATTTACACCTTTCTGTGTCTCCAGTTCTCAACTCCAGACCCAGAGTGTGAAGGGGAAGGAGAAGGCAGGGGGATGGAGTGGGTGCTGTGTTGGTTTTGGAGACTTGGGAAGGGGGAATCATTAAGTTGGGGAACGTCATTCCTAAACTGTGACACTACTCCATGAAAAACCTTTTTAAATAGATCAGTGCATGTAAAAAGTTTCCATGAAATGCAGCCTTTACAAATCATCCTAAATTCAGTCTAACCTTTGGATAATAAAGCATGTCCCTTTAATCTCTCTTTTCTTCTTATATCTGCTGTATTACTTGAAGATAATTTTCAGAGAATGTGCACCATAACAAAAATAAACAAATAAATAAATAAATAAAAGCAAAGAATGCCCAAACAACCATCTACACGGCAGAAAATCAATTCAATTCAAGCCTGATAAAAATTTATCTATGCAACAAACGAGCTTATGATGTTCATTGTGCTTTCACAAGACAAAATCTTTCACCTGAGGAGCAGTCTTTTCCCCCTACTGAAAAGCCAAGATTAGAAAGCACCTATTACATGAGAGAATTGAGAAGAGCAGCCTACTATAAAAGCAAGACAAAAAAGACAAACAGCCATAGCAATTTTGCAAGGGCAATTTTGTTAGTAACTTAAGAGATGATGACTTTAACATCAGCCTAAAATGATTCACTATATCTATATCAATCTTTTCCTATGATAAGAGCCTCCATGCAATTAAAACAATGCCATGCTTCTGGAAAACTTTGTAAGGTAAAAAAGGCAGATTTTCCTTGCTTGTGATCATTACCCAGTGAATACGCTCGAAGCATCTGAAATGAAAGCCTGCATTTTTCAGCTGTGTTTGTGTTTGCTCAGATACTCATCTGTTCCCTTGTGGTGAAAACACAAAATGTACAGTAATGTGTAATGTCATCCTTTAGCCACAACAGTCGTGGCTCATGCCCAAGTAAACTGTTTCCTTTTGCAAAAGAGACAGCATTCATTTTCTGTACCCCACCTAGTTATTAAATGAATGGTCATCAAGTTTAAGCATCAGTTTATCAAGCCTGCTTATCCAAAATGCACTGCAGGCAGCACAGTGCAGCTGCCCACACTGTGGTCTGTCAGTACTGGATCACTCAGCCCACGATATTTCCATCACTTCTCTACATTGGGCACTGAAACCAGTTTGTCACCTGGAACATTTGTGACTAAGCAGTAGTTAGACTGGGAAGAAGACTTGAGAAGATCAGTTTTTACTTGAGAAGATCAGGATGACTCTTAGACTGAAAACTTCACCCTTGTATGGAAAAGTGACTTCCCATTGGGAGAAGGGACTCCTAAAGGGAGTTTCTGTTTATTTACTTATTTTTAAAATATACAATCCTTAACCTCAAGTGAGCTTAGTTTTGGCTAATTTTACAAACTAAAAGCACCTCTGATATCAGATACTCCTAACGTGTTTGCTCAGAAAGCAAAAAATCCCACTAGTTCATTACAGGGCATATAGAAACATAAAACACAGCTCAGAAGGTGACATGGACATAGAAGTGTCCTTGATGCTGGGAGAGCCACTGCAGCATGCACTGCAGAGTGCTTTGGAATCACAGAATGGTTAAGGTTGGAAAGGACCTTAAAGATTCTCTAGTTCCAAGCCCCCTATCCATTGCCAGGGAATCTTCCTCAGAATCCCATTGAACCTGGCCTTGAACACTTCCAAGTAAGGGCATCCAGTATTTCTCTGGAGAAACTCTTCCACCCTCTGAGTATAGAATTTCTAACATCTCCATTAGTCAAGGCACCAATGGACAAGAAGCTACTTTAAAGGTGAGCACTTCAAGTAAGAGAAGTAGCTTTTTGGATGCCATGTGGCTTACAGCACTTTACTCACTTGGCTGGCTGAGTGCAGTGCAGTGCAGCCAGGTGGCATTTATGCCTGGCACAACTATTACCTGTTACAGTCTACCTGAGAATTAAACCTTGGATTACATGGCAGGAAGGGAACAAAATGTAGCACAGAGCAGTAGTTCCCATATTTTTGCTATTATCACAATTTTAGGAATTTTCTCTTGAAGCTCAGGTTTCCAGCTGTTGGAAGTTTTCTGTGCCAAAGTTCAAATTTTAATGAATATAAGCAATGAAGCAATTTAACTGGAAGGGCTGTATTTGATTTGATAATGTGAGATATTCTCTTCACATAGCAGAATGCTACTAGGCCCTTAACCTAATGCAAGATTTTTTTTTCCATTACAGTGAAATAATGGAAATCTTAGGAGCATATAATCCCCTTTCAAAGAACCCTTCAAGTCTATAAGTTTCTCTTAACTGAACCATTTATGGTTCACCCGTCATCGGTTTGTTCCTGCTGTGAGTGTTTACCATTTCTATAACTGGGCTGCCACACACGCCTGCATACATCTATATATGCACATACACACACCTGCCTCCTCAGATTTTATTAATGCAGCTGTGCATGAGCACACAGAGCTCTGTCAGGCACAGCATTTGGGAGCACTGTCACACGCACTGGCTAATGGAGAGCGCAGCATATGGTGTGTTAATTGTCTCACACTGGAGCTGAGAGGAGCAAGTGATTAGGAAACACATTCAGGCTGACAGTAATGTATCAGTTCTGGTATCCCAAAGTGTATGGCTCCTTAGATGGGAATCACAGATAATGGGAAAGGTGGTGAAGCTGTCCTTATCTGGAGGCAGCCTGGACGTGCAGCACTTCAGTGTAATCACACATAGACCTTAATCTCTTCTTTAAGTGATCCAGGAATTTCTGGTCACTTTCTAGAATTTCAAAAGTAGATGTGCTAGATTAAAAATAGTAGTAATAGCTAAGAAAATACAAGGGGGATGGGGTTTAGCTTCTCTCACTAAGTAATGCACATTAATCCTTAAACTGTTTTCCTCTTTTCCTCTACTACTACTCTTCTCATCAAGCCCGGAGAGAAACAGATCAGTACTAATGACATTATAACCTCTACAATCTCCCCAGTTATCTTTCAGTTTTCATTGTATTCACATATAGAGGACAGTGACAGTCAGAGACGTTCTTCAGCCACTAAAGGAGAAGGTAAATCTAACAGCATCCCATTCAGAAGCTCTGTACTCCTAATTCAGATACAGTGAGAGTGGGGGTGAATCAACAATAGAAACAATTTGGAAGCAATCATTGAGCATGTTGGGCACTTTGTCTGGCTATGCCACTTGCTGTAACTAAAGAGTTTAGCAGCTCTCACTCCACGACTGAAACACTATGACCAATTATTAAAACAAGTGTTTTGCATAGACATTTCAAATAATGGATGTGCTTTTTGTAATTGCTTTGCCTAGTCAGTGGAATGCTGTCATCACTTTTGGCCGCTGGTGCATAAATTTACAAACATCATGCAAATGTACTATTTCTAATAAAACTGACTAATGAACTTTAAAGGCCAATTATTTCTACATGTCTGCTGGCTCACAGTAATCATGCATCATTCAGATTTACACTTACATACTTGCTGTAGTGAAATTTTAATCACTTCTTAATGTATGGTTTATAATATGCATCACAAGCATGCAAGATGGAAAATGGGTTTCTCAGACTCTGAAGATCTGATACTGCCTTGGGGTAGAAAGCAAAATAGGATTTGGAAGCTCTTTCAACAAAAACCCAAACATACCACAATTCAAATTATAGATAGGTCCCAAAATTCAAGTGCCAAGGAGTAGCCACAATATCATCTCCTGCAGGACTCCAGCTTGTGCCAGTGTCCCAGTCCCCAGGGCAAGCTGGGACACACTTGTGGGGCCACTGCAGTGGGTCTGTGCCAGATTTATTTATATGGTTTATGCACCTGTGTAAGGATGCAGGCTGTTTAGCTGATTGCACAACTGGACAGACCACCGACTGTTGTGAGAGGATTTATTCCAAATTTGTGGGGCCCTTGGTTTTTACAAGCAGGTTTTCCAAGTATCTGAACCTGGTATCTTTTTGTTTAGATATTTGGTTTCCTGATGCAGCTCCTACAAAGTAGTTTCAGGCAGGTAGATTGACACTCTGTTGGCCCATTACCACAGCCAGCTATTCTTTATATGCATTGACTTGCTTTGTGCTTCCTCAACCAAATCAGCATTATCCTAGTTGTTGTGATAAAAAAGGGTTAAGATAATTAAATACATAAAGAAATTATCATCAAGACCTAAAGGCTTTCTGCTGACCAAACAAAGATGGCTGAGATTCAAAGCCAGTTTCCTATTCTCCCTGGTCTCAGACTGGGGGAAATCTGCTGGCCAGACTGGAATTACTGTCAATGATTTACTGCCAGCAGAGGAGTGGAGTGAACCTCCTGGGGGCTGCTTCTAACTCTGTCACTGACCTTGGATTAATCCCTTGACTTCTCAACACTTCATCTTACCTATTGAAATTCTGAACTGTCCAGAGTACAGATTTAGAAGTTTAATTAAGCTCTGGAAAAATGTTTAAATCCCTTAATATGAGGCAGTTCTCTTTTTTTTTTCCCTTTCTTTTATAATGTCCCCTGCACTGAAAATAACAAGTAAAAGATGTAAATAAACACCTATAAGAAAGCTGTTGTGCTGCTCAGTTCAGTCAGCATTCATCATCTCTCTGCCAAAAATGAGAGTGCAGAATCACTCCTGCTGAGGATGCTGTTTCTGCAGGGAGCGGGGTGGTGGTGAGAGCTTGTCACCTAGCTGATGCTGCATGGAGTGACACTGAAGCCCCCAGGAAATTCTTCAGGAGAACAGTTTGTTAATGTCACCACTAAAAACTCTCATTAGAAAAATCACTGCTAAGAGTAAATGCCTTCTGTCTTTATACCCCTCTTCCTGTCTCCTCAGAGCCTGGTATTTCCACTGGGAGCCAGGGAAGTGCAAGAATCTGTCATATTGTCATAATAGAAAGAATTAGAAACGCTGCTAGCTCTTGGAGCATTTCTCTATTTTTTTTTATTTTTTTTTTCTCTTATACCTCATAAAGAAAATGATAAAATTGCACCTCAGGAAAGAGAGGAAGTTAGGAATTTGAGAGTGGAAAGATATGAGGATAAATGTCAAATGTTCATTAGAAACCAATGCTAGGAGAATAAGCTAGAAAAGAATTCAGGTGGAAAAGCAACTGAGCCTTTTCAGAAAGCCCCAGGCTAGTGGAAAAACCCTGCCTCAGTAATACACGTAAGATCAAGGGACACTTCATTAAATCAGTTTTTATGTGATTCATTGGGAATCAAACTGTGCCAGTCCTTGCACAGGCAATTTCACTGGTGCAACAAGGATAGTTTTAGGGAGGTGGGGGTGGAGGGACATTGCAGATAGGTAAATCTGCTCAGGGTAGCAAGGCCAGGCTGGGTCCTCTAAACCCAATGCCTGCTTCTGAAATCTTTCCTCTTCCAGCCCACTGGGCAATTTCTCTCTGTTCTCAAAACTCATTCCTCTCCAATTTATTCAATATCAATGCAAAGCCACTCAAGGAGTCTGAGTGACACTTCAAATTAAAATACCAGCAGTGCCTTGACAACCGGCAGCCCTGTATTTCCTTACATCTAATCACAGCAGAACTGTCTTACAGTATGCTGCTCACAGCTTCTCCATCCTGAGAAAATGCTGATGGAGTAGGCCTCAGGCAAGTGAGAGGTTCGAGCAAGTAAGTGCTGGAAACTTTTGAGAACTTTATTCACTGTGACCTTATTTTCTATTGATCTGTCCAAGCCACAGTTTTCAGTTCTTTCTGGGCATAAATTCAGTTTTTGAAGGGTAACAGAGCTCCTGCTACTGCAGGAATGGTCTCTCTAGGTTGCTAGCTTCTCTGAATCTCCCTGGAAAGGAAGACTCCTTTCAGGGTCTTCATCCACACACTACATAACAGTGGAATCAACAAAGTCCAAAATAAAACACAATGCATAAACCAACAGCTATTTTTCCCAAGGGACAGGTGATTTCCTTCCTCACCAAATCTTCCTGTTTCTAGTAGTTACTTCCCACTTTTTTCTAGGCTCAGTTTTATTAAGTAAGATAAATATCACCTCACGTATTTTACTGCTCCCTTCCCTCAGACTTTTTCTCCATGAACTTTTTCCACAACAGCAGGGTCTTAAAGTCACCTGACCTTGTGTTTGTGTGTTAATCTACTTAGAAGTGGTCTACATTTAAAGAGACTTCAGAGAAGGCTTGTTGATGCTAAAAAATAAAGGAGCATGCTCCTCCATTATAGGTCCTACATCTGGCTAACAGGTGATGCCTTGTTCTGAGCTGCTGGGAGTGATTCCTGCATTAGTGATGCTGCGGTGTGTCCTCCTGTTGGACTTGCCAGAGGGCACCCAGGAGGACATCCAGTTGCAACAGATATATTTTAAGACCACAAACAACCCTTGAGACATGGGATATTTAGCAAAAGAAATTACAAGACTCAAAAGTGTCCTCTCCAGGTATCTGGAGAAGAGCTCTTCTCTCCAGTCTTTGCTTGATCCATCAGTTTCAGTAGTTTCCAAAGATCTAATAAATTACCCAGTCCCTTCCTGGCCTATAGGAATGGGTTCTCTCTGTCACCTCTGCAGTGAAGACTGCTTCTCGTCTTCTCAGGAGTTTCCTGTTGCACTGCAGGCAGATCAAAGGACAGGGGCATTCCCCATTACTGCAGGCTTCTCCCTGCTGACCAGGTTCCTATGCCTTTGTCTAGCCCAGTCCCTATTCCAGGGGTTTCACCTTCTCCAGAGCAAGCATCCAGGATACAGCAGGAAGGCACTTTCTTGCTTGCTGCCCAGCCACAGCCCTAGAGCTGAACCAACATATAGTTATTAATGTAAGCAGGCAAATATAAATGCTGCCATCCATCTGTAAACCACAATTACAATTTAATTTACTAAGGAAATAAGCTGAGGAAAAAGCAGTTCCTGATGGTTTGGAAGTGAGCAGTTCTCCTGCAGCGGTGGAGGCTGATGGTTGCACAACATCCCTCTGCTCCACAGCAGTCGCTGGGGAGCAGGACAGCACAGTGATGCTCCAAGATCCAGAGCTCAAAACAAAACTATTATTTCTTCTCTTTTTACTGTCTTACCCGAAGGCATGACTTAGAGGATCCCTTGTTTGGCAGGCAGAAGCAGTACTAATAGGAAGTGGACAATATTAACAATCCTCCCAGCTCTAACAGGGGATTCAGTGTCTCCCTTTCTTTCCTCCAGGGAATTCAGATTCTGGGGCAATAAATCCCATAAACCCTGTCATAAAGAATCAAACTAAGCAAACCAAACATCCAGAAGAACTAACCAGAGAACAAACAAGTATATCTTCTGTACAACCAGTGTATAAAATGCTCTAATAAAGAACACCTTCTTATTACTATTATTTAGCTCAGCTTTATACAAACTGAATAATTTTTTTTTTTTAAAATATCATTCATTTCTAATGTTTGCACTGGTTATATACTGTTTATAACCTAAGTTCTCTCTGTTACATATTTGAGCCCAATTCTCACTCCTTACATAATGTCCAGCTTTCCACCAGGGATCCATTATGGTTTGGAGTAATCCTTCTCCCAACACACAGTTATACCACAGCCTCCCAGTGGCAATAACAAGCCAAGGCACAGACTGCTTACACTAACCACTGTTTGTGAGACTCATAAACAACAGTAGCACTACATTTTCTCCCTTACTATTTGAAAATAATCCTTTTCCTCAGTGCTATCAACAGAACTGAACATAAATTTAAGAAATGCCAACATCATGCCAACAGCTGCTGCTTAGCAGAAATGAGAATGATGCTTCTGATGTCACATTTTCTTTTACTTCAGGAAACAGTTTTTAAGTAATTTTTGGCATTCAGAAAAAATATAAAGACATGAAAGAACATAATAAATGGTTTATGTTTGCTTCTTATTAAAGCAGCCATTTTCCTGTTGCCCTATGAGGAAAGTTAGCTTGCTGGTTTTCTCAGTGGATTTCTTTTAAAAGTTTCACTCATTTAGGTTTCTGAATAAAAGCATTTAACAAACCCAAACCCACATCTTTGTTCTCAGAAAGGTACCATAGACCATGTCAGCTTCCCAAAGGTGTGAACTGCTCCTCTGTTTTGTGACTGTTAACACCTTGGTCTTACATGTGGACATTAATTCATGGGAGCAGCTAAAAATATGCATAAAATTTTATTTTACCTTTCCTTTCAAAAAAGTAATACCCAGAGCCACGGTAACATACATTTCAATAGAAACCTTTATAGGCCATTCATTTTCCTCTTAAATAGCAGCTTTCCAGTTCTTTCTTGCACAAGTGTTTGTTTAATCAAAATACTTTCTATCATTCTTGCAATGAAAAAAAAAAACCAAAACAACTTGGGTACTATACAAGCTACAAAGGGATTCAAGAGTTATTTCTGTCAGCCTCAGATAGAATTTTCAGCATATCAAGAAGGTACTTGCTGGGCTGAGCCACAGTGCTCTGCCCAGATCTATTGCTTTAGGCTTTAATAACTTCTAGGGAAAAAGGAGGAATAAGGAAACAGCCCTGTAAGTTTTTCTAAAATATGAAATCTCATCATTTGCTTCTGTTTACTTAGTAAGACTGGTAGAAGAAAGCTTTTCACATGCAGTCTCCATAGTATGCACTGGCAGTGCATAACTGATACATATACATGCATAGCTGTACTACATACAGCTGAACTGAGTAGAAAAACAACTCCCTATCTGTCCCAAACTCTATTTTATTTTATTTTATTTTATTTTATTTTATTTTATTTTATTTTATTTTATTTTATTTTATTTNTTTTATTTTATTTTATTTTATTTTATTTTATTTTATTTTATTTTATTTTATTTTATTTTATTTTATTTTATTTTATTTTATTTTATTTTTAATGTCCAGGTTTAGGCTGGACCAAAAACCACTTCTGCACAATTTTTCCTCAAGGGAGTAATTCCCATATTGGCAAATATTTCAATTTTCTGTGACACAGAAGCTTAACTTCAGACTTCCCTTTGGATTTGGTGATTTTGTTCTTATATATCTCAGAAAATACACTTTACACTGGCTAACCATATTCAGGAGTCTCATTCTCTAATATTTCATCCAGAGATACTATTCCAAAACTGCCACATGACTCCTGATGACTTGCATCACTATTGCGATGTTCTTGAGGATAGTTTCAATGTCAGTGAATTATTTATTAAGAAAATTGTTTAAAAACAGTTGCTGGCAAATGTACAGGTCTGGTCACACACACTCAGCCATGAATGAATAACCCTGTTCAAGATCATCCAAGCTCAGGGAAACCTCTTTTTCCACCCAGGGACATGCCAGCGCAGCACAGTCCCCTTCCCAATTGACAAGATTATTTTATGGTCTTCTCAGTTGGCCAGGCTGCTCCTGACTTCTGCAGTTTCCTTTTTGTAAACCATAAACCTCTGCTTCTTACCCCCATTTCAATATCTCCTGTTAGGAGAGCACTTTTGCTTTAACTCCATAGCAGGGCCAGCTGTGATCTGTTCTTTGACAAACTCTCCAGACTTTGTGAAGGTGGCAGCTCCACGTTACGTTTTTTGGATAGACTACTGGTACTTTGTGTAATAGAGACAAGCTCCAAGTCTTGCAGTGGGACTTCTTGAATATCTTGGATTTCTTCTTATGTATATAATTTTTAAAAAAGAGATCAGAAAATGGAGACTTTAGGAAATTTTATTCAACATTGCATTAAATCTATGTATAAAGCAAGTCTGTGCAGCAGGCAGGAAATTCCACCTCGCAGATCGTGTTTCCCTTGCTCAGAATTGCTCCACAGAGCCGGCGAGGGAGCTCCAGCTATGCCTGCCCACGCTTCAGGTAAGCAAGGAGTGCCAGCAGCTGGGCACCCAGACAGGGCAGGACGGAGCTGGTGGCCTCAGGAACCCTGGCTGGCTGTGCCACTCAGAGCTGCTGGCTGCATCCCACTGCCTTCCAGGGTGGGTCTGCCCCCAGCCCAGCACACTCTGCTCACCCTTCCCACCGCAGCTCCTGGCTAAACGCCATCGCACAGAGCTGCGGCTGGGCTTTTATTTTAAGAAAAAAAGGAAGAAAGGGGTCAGCTTATCGATTTTCACGTGTTCCTGACCATTTAAGAGGAGTGGTAGGAGGTTTATTTCTCTTCCCTCTTTTTAAAGTTCAGTCTTTAAATTACTGTTCTAGTAAGTTTGTTTTGGTTCTCTTCTCAAGGTGAGATACCGCAGTAAATTTCCACTCTAAAAGGCTTATAGTACGTGAAGTACAGTGGTGTACTGTGCAGACCTCTGCTGAACATAGCCAGCTCACAGCAATAAACTCTTGCCTTGGCAAATTCTGCATCTTTATAGGAGATATACTATCAGGACATAGTAAAGGCATGGGATTATAAGACAAACAAACAAAAACAAAACAAAACAAAAAAGGAGCACGGGGAAGAGTGCTGAATGCTCGCAAAATACTTTCAGTGTAAATTGTTAAAAAATCAGCTAATTTAAATATTCATCAACTGTATGAGAGCAAGTATCACAGCCTGTAAGATCAATACAGAGTGAAATGAGGTGCTAGTCATGGTGCTCTGGCATGGCACTTCACTTATGTCCCCACTCCAATCGAAAAGCGGAGATGTCTTAGTCTTAGGTTTGTGTTTAGCCATGACCTAGCTGGAGCTCCATGGGCTTCCCTGTTAACAGATGTCACATCCTTCTCGGGGGAGGGAAGGGAAGAGGAAGAAGGAAAAGATAAGAAAAACATTTGAAATTATCTGATACCTGAGAGGTATACAAAGTAAAAAGCATTTTTTGAGACTGTCCATTTTAACGTGCCCCTATATTTTGTTGGGTTGTTGATTTTATAAAGTTCATTTCTAACCTTCTGTTCTTATTCATGTTCAGAAGCTGCACAAACAATGAAATCTTAGGCAACTACTCAAAAATCTAACAAAAATATAATAACAATCTGAAGAAACAATGGCTAATGAAAATGAAATCAGATTCGACTGCCCAAATTCAGTTTGATTATGCCAGTGAAATATTTTGCATTTAAAATAATGCAAAAATAAATAAAAAATAATTTTAAATAAATAATATTTAGTTCAGTACTTTTGAAAGTCCTTTATGATGCAGTCTTAAAATGGAAAATCAATGGTAAAGAATGAATTAATTAAAAAATAATTTTATGTGAAGTAGATGTTGGAATTTGTTAGGAAAAAAACCACAAAGGTCCTGAACCTGTTGTCCTACCAGCTAGGACATCCACCTCTACAAGGTCCAATTAAAGTTATTTCATCAATATGGGAATATAGGAATCAGCTCAGGCAAGTCAGAGGTTGGAGGGACAAGATCCTGAAATATTATGTGTAAATTATTCCCAATTGTTGTCTGAAAGCTGGATGACACACTTGAGCCTTCATGCACAAAAATAAAATTGTTTTGCCTCTAGTTCACCATTTTGTGAAAACACTGTCTATTTTGCACAATCATATTGACAAACAAACAGCCAGACCTGTTTGCAGAGGACTTGGACCTCTCCTGTGTGCAGCAGTTCCTTCCACTAATAATTTCTCTGAGGGGAAAAAGAGATCTCATACACAATGTACAGATGAGATTGTGTTTCCCTGTCTCTCTTGCACTTGTAATCAAGCTTCCAGTCCTTCCTGCTCTGAAGAGAGCAATTTGATGCAGCTGTGCTGTTGGAAGGCAGTGATGTAAATCTGTGCTTCCCTGGCTGCCTTGACCTTTAGCTCTAACTGAACTGTACTTTACTTCTGCAGACCAGTGTTGGCTTTTATGTGAACAATTCTGATGGAGGCTGGGTTATTAGGCTTTTCAGAGATTACTAGGCTATTCAGAAGAAAAAGCTCCCCATATTTGCTGTTCCTGTTCTCCTTTTCTCACCCAGCAAGAGCCTGCTCCTCTGAAACCAAGATTAATAGAGAAAGTTTGGTGAGGACGCCAAAACAAAAATAATATTGTCCAATATATGCTACACAAAAATATGTAGCAGACTGCACATGACATATAGCATTAACTTTGTTTCTTACTACAAATTAATTGAAGGAAACAAAACATATAGTTGTATATGGGAACAGAACTGTATTTGTCAGTTTGGATCTGTTAGGCACCTAATGGAGTACCAGTGGCCTTAGCCAGAGCTGACAAGAGGTGAGGGAACAAACACACTTCTTTAGAGTGCAGCATTAGTCAGAGGAGTAACAGAGAACCCCTTCGCTCCTCCTTCCCTGTACCAATAGCTCACATTGTAAGGTGACTACTAGGTGGCAGAGAAAGGGGTAGCTTTAGTAAGACTGATAGGAGAAGCCTGAGGCCTGTGTTTTCTGGCTCCTGAAAACTAACTCTTGTGCCTGCAGCACAGCTTCTGACTTGATTTGTCATCCAAAGAAAAACCCCTCTGAGTGTGAGCGCATACAGTTTTAAAATTCGTCCTGGGTATACTTAGGGTTTTCAAGTCTCTAGGTATGGTTTTAATGCTAGGAGTTTGTCTAAAACTTTTAGGCAAACATTCATTGATAACATTAAAACACAGCTATACCTGATTTATATTTTTTAAGAGTTCTCTCTCATACCTCCAGCTAAAGCATAAACTTCACAAAAATGCCATGCTCAGCAATTCAATAAACTTTAAATTGCCCCTTCCCAGTGCTGAAATTCCTCACTTACTCCTGTTGTGTCCCTGACCCTCACTGGGTTTGTGTGGATTAGGTCCTTCAGGAGCTTGCAGAGCTCAGCCAGAAGACCCATGGCATTGCCCCATCACAGGTCAGCACCCAATCTTCTTGGTACTTGAGGCTGAGAAGATGAGAAAGCCACTCCTCACTCAGACTTCAAAAGGACAGGCTGCATTCAGAGCTCTGACCAAGTGTTTTAAGAAGACAGTTCCCTGCCAGTGCCTGGGGAGCTGTTTCCCAACTGGCATGGCATGGACTACAGTTGCTTTTCTTGCAAATGCACAGAGCCTCCAGCTTTGGAATGGCTGCATAGTCTTTTGGCTGCAGCAGAAGAGGAAATTCACCTTCCTTTTTCTTGCTTTAATTCTCTGTGGTTTTGATCTATTTATTTTTATGAGAGGTATTGTGCAATGTTGAGCAATACCTTCCTAGCTATGTCACTGTTCTTGCCAGTTGACATTATTAAGGCTGCTGCTAATTTCTTCCCTCTGTCGTGCATTCCTGTCTCTTTGTGAGGTGAGGTGGGGCTGGAGGCTTTCCCCAAGGAGCAGAAGCTGGCGCCCTGCAGAGGCTGGGAGCCACCCCAGTTCTACACTGGAATATTTCACTGGGGACTATTCACATCAAGCAGCTGTTCCATCAGCCAGCTACTTGCCTCTTGAACATCTCCAGTGGAGCCAAAAATAAACCTGTGGATCAATTCAGCTCCCACTGAGTCTGCTAGAATGTTTTCCATTGATTTCTAATGAGATCTGGATGACAAGCATTTCTGCAGAGAGGCCCTGTTTCTAGCCTACAGGGAGGAGAAACTAACGTGTGGTTTCTCCTTTGCACATAAGGTTATTCCCCCAAATATTGCAAATAAGTGAGCTTGTGGCCTATGTAGAAAAGGAAACCCACTGGTCCATAGACTTTAATATTGACAGTGTCAGCTCCCCAGCCCTGTGAGTGTAGCTATTCAGTATTATAACATTCAAAATAATTATACCTTTGAAATACTTCATTTGAAGTTGAAATGACTTTCTTTCATGAACTGTTTCTAATTATTGTACTTCAAGTGACAAATTAAATGTCATTTGAAGCAATTATACCAAATACTCAAAAAAAATTATACCTAGGTATGTCAATTAATATAATTAAGTCAAAAGTTACATTTCACAGCTGATTCAGCTTTTCCATTACAGCCTTGAAATTGCTCATGAGTTGAAAGCAACATTTGAACAAATCTGTAGCAAACCAGAACATTAAAGGACTTACTTATTTTTATGCATTTATTAGACAAATTGGGAAAAGCATGAGTGATCCTACATAAATAAGAAGAAATAATGCAGTGTTCTTTTTCTGAAGCTGGGGGTTTTTTCCCCATTTAACTTCAATAATTTTGTTTGTCAAAGGTCTATAAAGGAACTCATTGTTCCTGAGCCTCCACTGTTTCTTCATGGAAAAAGCAAACAAACATATTCTAAAGGGATTTATGTGTTAGTTTTAGTTTCACAATGGATATAATGTAGAGATTCAAGTGAGGCAACAGCATGCCAACTTGTTCTTTTCTAAATAGCCCCTAAAACACTGCTACCCTTTCTTGAACCGCTTGGTTAATGAGAAGCTGGGGTCAGTAGTCTTCTTTTCCTTAGAAAGAAAAACAGATCATGAAGCCTTATATTTTTGATGTGCAAAGTTCCCCACGTCTGGACACAGGCAGACCAAGAGAGTAAACTTTCTTTGCTAATTGCTCTAAGGGCCCTCAGTATGCTTCAGTGTGCTTCTCCACCTTGTATTTACACTTCTCAGGCTTGTTTTCTTGCCTGTCACAGAACCTGCCTGGTCTACCTGGTTAAGCATTTACCCAAACTTGCTGTATTGTGGTGTTTTGTTTGACATCACCTGTAAAAGGTACGTGATCTTTATTGAATGCAGGAGAGCTGATCAGTCCAGTCTTTGGCAGATGACAGTCCCCAAACCATTTTTGCATAGCTATGTTCATTCCTGCTACTCAGAGATCAGCCAGGAGACAAGTGTGCCTGAGCAGGGGTGCACAAGAAAAGCCATGGCACTGCACAGGGAGCAGGAGCTGCCAGCAGGAGAACGCACGGCAGCACCCAGTGCCCCTCAAGCACCCGGAGAGCAGCAGTGGGATAACCAGCTACAGCATGGCTCCCCAAAAACAACACTAAAGGACTTGGCTTTCACAGCAATTGTTTTCCAGGAATTTTATTTTTTTTTTATAGCATTGTCAGTTAACAAGATTAAACCAACAAAAGTGTCATGAAGTGTAATCCAGTGACCTTTTCGAAACTCTTCTGATTTCTAAGTTATCTTAAGTCATAATAATGCATCTGTGGTCCAAAAAGCCTATCTATCTATGAGAAAAAGTGCTACACATTGACAAAATTAAGGGAGAGAACATGAGCCATAGATAGAATCTAGAGTTCTTGAAAGGTGCTGAAATTACAGCACAAGAGACAGGTGGTACTCATTAACTCACAGATCAAATTCCATGTGTTTTGTCTTCTCTCCTTGCTGGTTATTTTCCATAATAAAAAATAAAGATAATCTAAAAAGAATGTATATTTTGCTCCTCCTTTCATATGAAAGCATTAGACCCTCATTCTCTTTTAAAGGATGATTTACACTGTTTTTATGTAAAAAAAACCACTGTTTTTATGTTTTGGAACCCCGTGTGGGATGCAGGTGCTGAGATACCATAATAACAAAGGCCACGGTGAAAATACCCCTACAGATAAATACTCACAATGGGGAGCCCAGAGAAAAAATGAATGTTTCAGAAAACTTGCAGTGCAAGAAGTTGTGAAAGAACAGGGACTAATTACCACATTGAGAGCAAATTTCACATTGCCACGTGGTGAAAAGTTTAAAAAATAAATGTACATGTCAAAAAGATCCATCTAGATGTGAAATAAGAGATCTATGCAATTTTAAATGATAATGAAGAAAAGTGCATACATTTGGATTTTTTCTGGAAAGCTGTCTGGACTTGCAGTTGATTTTGAACTGTACAGAGGAGGGAAGTTAAAAGACCCATTTCCAAACAATCTGTCCATTGAATAATGATAAACTTAGTGACTTCATTATAAGCTAATACCTGGGCAGATGAGGAATTCACACAGAAAAAAAAGGGAAACGTGGCACCTATGTTTATTTTATTAAAATACTAAAGCTAATTAAATATGAAAAAAGAAAATAGAGCCATATTGTAATTGCTAGAAAAAAAGCAAAGCTTTAGGAAAATATTTCAGAAAAAACCAAGGTATTAATGTGTACATTAGCATACTTTCATTAATAGACAGCTAGAATAAAGATTCTATAATTAGTCTCTTGAGACTAATGGAATGTTCAGCTAGAAATAAGTATCTCTTGGATACTTATCTCTACTTGTGATTTTTCACTTTTATTTAAAATTTTTAAAAAAAAACAAACCCAAACCAACAAACAAAAACCCCCTAAAATTCCTAACTAGGAGAACCACAAAAATAGATTTAAAAGTATTGACTCAATAAAAATAAGGAAGTATTACCAGACAGATATTTAAAATGTGTGGGCATGCAACATGCAGTTGAAAGGGATTTTGGGGATTTTGTGAATTTCTGGCCTGATAATTGCCAGGTAAAGATAAGTGGTAAAATCAGCAAGAGAAAAGCATTAGCATTCATGATACTGCACTCATCACTTGACAGTCTAGGGAGACTTCAAATGATAGATACTCTGTTTATAATGAAACATCCTTTTAATATCATGCCATTGTTTCAGTTCCAACTGAATGGCAAATAGTATTCCTGGAATTTCCAGGCATAATTTCTGTGAATTTAATTGCAATCGGTTGATAGAAACTTGAGAAAATAGCTCATCTTTGAAAAACTACTGCCAGAAAGCTGGAACACGACTTTGCTCAGTTACATGCTCAGTTTCCCTAATGGCAGATGTGGTGAAAATAAACTTAGAAAAGGTAAATAGACACAACAGCCTTCCCACGTCATTTTCCCCCCCCCATAATTTAAGTGCACTAGAATGTCTTTTAGCATTCACAGTCTTTTCTGTCTACTTGACAGTCATTATCATGAGGTGTTTTTTAGCCTGATGCCCTGATGTTAAAGTAATCAAGGGGGTTTGGGAAACACGTGAGGTTCTTCACAGATATTATACCATAAAGGTCTGGCAAGCCAGTCTGAAGGGGAAAACAACCTAACTCCATTCAGTCTTTCTCTTGGTAGGCAAAGCATTAACATTTAAAACGTTCCCGTTTGAATTTTACTCAATGAGGTCTTAATACTACACCAAGTTCCCTGTAAATTGCTCTGTCAGGGCAAAATCAGCCTTGTGATTGGTGAAACTTGGCAGAACAGGATAAGAGCATTTTACTTGCCCCTGATCTTTCCCACTATTTTTACTTCCTAACCAGGTCAGTGTTGTATACATAAGAGTACCTAAATCAAATATTTGTGAATTAAATTATAATGGTGCCTGAAATTAGATAGAATGTCTGACAAAATTTGTCCATTTACAGATTATCTTTCACCTAATATTTTGTGAGCATTTTTATCAAGTCAGGACCTTGTTCCTCCTTGATAAAAGCCCAGTGAACTGTACTTTGTTTACCTGTCTTCTGACTGGCCTTAATGATACCTGCTAATTATACGTTACTTTATAAACATTTAATTAAGCCTGGAAATAGTACTACATGATAGGACATATTTCCTTTTCCCTATGTAGGAGATAGGTATCAGAAGTGTAGATAGGACAAGAAACTTACCTATGAAATAAGGGCACACAATTCTGATTGCCAAACATATTTTTCATGCTAAATTTAATTCACAGTCATGCCTACAGGAAATGTATAAAATACTGAAAAATAAGTCTTGGGAAAATATTTCACAGATAATACTTTAAGCTCTGTAGGACTTCTTATTGAAGAAATCAAATGGACCATGCAAAATAATATACCATTATCTTAATAGATTCCTTAATCAGAAACTTGAGTAGCATATTTTATGAATGTGCTCTGCAAGTTCATTAGCCATGATAAAAAAGTTTAGCCATCTCTCCCTCAGATATCTTATTTATAAAACACATCAAACGTATACGACACTTGTGGACATCACAAACCCAAAGGTCCTTAGTTGGAGCTTTCTGGTTGGTGCATGCTTGATGTTAAGTGTCAAAATGTTCCTAAAATTCTTCCTCCTGGTGCTGTATGTGACGTGCACACACATTTATTCTTCAAAAAATGATTTAGGGTATGTTAGACAAAGCTTTATCTAGCTGGTACATCTGTCAAAGGGAATTTTTCCAGTGTCCTCATTACTCTTTTTCAGGTTTACTGTGTTGGTAAAAGTTATTCTACTTTAGGTCTGTAACTGCCTGGCCAATACATTTTTTGCAAGGAATTTCAGTGACTGAGATACAGAGAGTGGGGTTAAATGAAATTCTGATGACCACTACCTGTGGCAGTAGTAAAGATTACCTAGACAAAGCACAAGCACCAATATTAATAGTCATTTTTGTACATGTTTTAAATGTTAATTGCCTTTTCATTATTAGAGCAAACCAAATTGATTTAATATGAGCAAATTTTATAATAGAAGAAACAAAAATATATGTAAATGTGAAAGTCTTATCTCCTGCCAGCCTTAAAGAATAATCTATTATCTGAGTTGCTCTGAAATTCTGATTTACTCCAGTTCTCTGCATCCCAATGGATTTTTCAGATATTGATTTGAATATGACTGCACACAATTAAAACAAATTATTTCCCAAGAGTCTATGAAGCTATTTACCATTTTGCCTCAATAGCTGGCTTCCATAATTTACCAACCCAGAGCCTTGCAATTCATTCATTTGTTAAATACATTGAAACAATTATTTTTTGTTTCACTTGTCAGCTGTGGCTCTAATATATATTTCTTTCTTCCTTGATATGGTGCATTTGTTATGTTCTGTGTTAAATGGCAGCTGCCATTTCTTATTAGAATCCTTTTCTTCTTTGGCTTTTAAACCTACTTCCTCACACAGACTCAATAAAAAGTTTCCAAACTGTCTTCCTTAATTATAAAGACAATCAAGAAAACACTGAGAGTGATTTGAACTGAATACAGGCTTAAAGGGAATAAAGTGTGGGCATAAAGAAAGTAAGAAAACAAGTATAAGTTCAACATAGAACAATTATTGAGTATTTGACCCAAATCACTGTTTAACATCTTTACAATAGATATCAATCATATGAAAGATGAGATGAAACTCAAACCATGCTTAGACAGCAATTCTAATTAAAGGGAAGAAAACTTTAAATTTGATTTGGGGAGGACTGGGGATAAATATTCATGGGGAATCGAAAGGTAGATTCCTATGCACAGACTTGGAGTGGGAAAGGGAGGAAGTAGGAGACTACAGCAGTGATAATTGGGAGAAAGAATAATTGGGAAAATTAATATGTTTATGCAGAAATGTCAGGAGCATGAAAGCTCACAGAAAGAACTACAAGATTTAGAGCATCTGTAAAGCTATGATATACATGACACCAGGACATGGTGATACAGAACACTAGAACTGTTACAGGAAAGCTGGGCATGCTTAACAAATACAGATAGAAGAAATGGCATGAAATGTCCTGTCATGTAATTAAGATTATATATAGTCATTAAGAAGCTCAAGAGGATACAAGAACAGGATTTGCTGAAAATCTTTAAATAAGGGCAAATGCTTAAAGAAGGAGAGTAATCAAGCTAAATGTCCACCATGGATCACCTAATCAAAAATCCCTTTTTTTTTAAAGCATATTAAGGATCATAACTGAAAGAAATGGAAAGCTGTGTCAACACTGGTTAATAGGAAAGAAAGTATAGAAGAAGAAAAAACATCCTTCAAACTCTCAGGAAAAAAGAGATTACATGTCTTTGAAAGCTGTAATATCTTACCAGGGTCACAGTTGCACCCTGAAAAATGGGGAGGAATCTCCTCCTTATGCAGAAAAAATAATGGAGGTACTGGCCAGTAGGGCAAGCAGGACTTGCAGCTGCCCCAGTATGTTGGGCTGCATTCCCATTTGATATGTCTCCAGATAGAAATAATGTAGATTTTTCTTGCTTGTGTGTGCTTACAGTGCACAGTTCTCAAATTATATTGAGAAGAAAATGTACTGAACTTCAGTGCCTGTCTCTGAATAGTTTGAACTTCAAAACCATCTGTAGATATCAAAGGTAAATAATGCAACAGATAACAGTCATTCAATAGCCTCATGAAAGTAATTGCTGTGTTTAAACTGGAAAACTTTTGAGGCATTTTTATACTCTGTGGTGTCCACTGAGAAAGGAAGTTTATATGTGCATGTATATGTGGGTCTTCTAATTTCAGTTCAATAATTTTATTTAGGGAATAGCATGTCTGGTGAATATGAATGTTTGAAATGATTGGGTCCTAGCTCTAAAACTATCCCATCACCTCTAGGGTTCACCTCTCAGCAGTGTCTGCAGGGTGAATTCTCCTTCACATAACTACAAAAGCCTAGAAACAGGCTCATGATCAGGTCAGAATGGGAACTGGGGAGAAACAGTTTTGCTAAAACTTATAATGGAGAAATAAAATAATTATGCTTCGGAAAATTGAGTGTCAGAAGATAGAAAATTAATGATATAAGAATAGAAAACCCCAAAACCACAGGACTTGCAGATAGGGCTTCTTAATAAGGTAGTGTGAAAATTGGTAAACCATATGAGATCAGGTTATTGCTGTATGATGGTGAACTGTCCCAAAATAAAAAAAAAAATAAGAGAGAGTAGTCATAAAAGCAGACTTATAAAGCTGCAGTAGCTACTCACTGGTTTTCTGAATGTTTTTAAAGCATCATCTAAAACTTAGAAACAAATACAATGAAGGGCAAGTGTACAATGGGGGGAAAATGTAAAATTACAAAAAAAACCTACCAAGCAAAAAAAAACCAAAAAAAACCCAAACAAACAAACGAACAAAAAAAACAAACACAAAAAACCCACAACAAATCTCCGAAACAAAACAAATTAAAATTCCCCAAAACAGAAACAACAAAAAAAACCCAACAAAACAAAAATCCAACAAAAAACCCAAAAAAACAGAAAGAAGAAAAGATGGCACAAAATTGCTTTATGAGTTGAACAGTACCAGAAATAAAAAAATAGCAAAGAGGAAGTATCCAGTTCTACATAGAAAATGACAAAACTGAGTGATTCAGAGAAATACAGCACTCCACTCCTTATGAGCATCATTTAAAAACAGGAACAGGAATTAAAAATCAGGCTAAATCTTACTTAGAACAATGATACATCTACTGTCATTTCAGAAGACAGAAGTTCAGTCAAGTGTTCATAAAGAAAAGATTAAATCATTGTTTTCCATTCCATAGCTTGTGGCAAAATTATTGACTACAAAGCATTTTGTCTATAGTAATTTTGGGCACAGATAAAACAGAGGCAAATGAGAACAAATGATTATGTTGCCACAGCACATTCCTTCCTCAATATTGATACTATGGGCTAGAGATGACCAAAATTAAGATATTTTTTATATGATAGTTGTGTTAAACTCAGCAAGTGCTAATGTATCACTTCAGGATGGCCTTGGAGCAGTTTCTGAGACAACTTTTGCAAGGAGAGGATAATATAGGGAAAGTCCCATAAGGCTGGAGAAAGGCAAGCAATATACCTGGTCTTACAAATGTGATCATGGTAAGCCTCAGAACTGAGACTGCTGTAATTTAAAACTTCTTAGAATTTTTAAAAGAAAGTGTTGGAAACCATGGGCAGGTTGACCTAGAAGGCAGCAAACTAAAGCAGCCAGTACTGGTGTAGCAGAAATGGACCACATAAAAAAAAAATAAATGTTTTTTTTTTAATTTATAACTGGCATGATAGAAAACATAGGTTAGTTACATCTCAATTTAAAAAGACTTTTTATTTTGTCTTATGCATCATCCCCATACACAAGCTGGAGAATTATGTTTTACACTTAATATCTATTAGGTTCATTTATAATTTACCATAATCTGGCTTGGGGTTGGTGTGTATGTGTAGGGCAGGTCACTGGATAACCTATTTTACACAAGTCTTAATCAATGTTGTCAATTAGACTTTGGAAAAAAGGAATTCACATATAAAATTTAAGTATGACACTCAAAAAAAAAACAAAAATCAAAAAACAAACAAAAAATAAACAAAAAAAAAACAAAACAGGTAAAAGGTTAGGAGCTTTCAGGAGACAAAAAGAAAAGGAAATTGCCTCAGCAAGTAACAGTTTGAAATTAAGACAAGTACAAAGAACATGTAATTACAGATTTGTTCTCTTAGTAGTATAGCAGTATAGAGACTTGTGACATGTTACTCACAAATGAAACATAAATCAACACAATGTCATTTTAAAAAAAGGTGAATCTTCTCCATAGGTTAAAATGTTGAATATCACATATGAGAGAGTTGTTCTATTTGATGCACCCAGCCATGCAGCTGCTTAAACTGGTCCAGCACTGGACTCTCACAAATTCATGCAAATACAACATAGACATGTCTGAAAGAACAGCAACAAACAAAGGCTTAGAAAACACACAGAGGAAAGCTCGTGGGAGAAGGAGTTGAGTCTCTAGGAAAGCCTGATGAGCAACATGGAAGGAAAAACTTAGCCATAAAAGGAGCTGGAAAAGCAATAAAAATCCCTTGTTTTACATGGCCCTGTGGAGAGAGTAGGGAGGTCTGTTCAGCAGAGAAGACAAAGGATGAATAGAGGGGAAAAGGACATCCATTCTAGGTAATTTGTTCTTAGTCCTTTTGAGAGGCCCTGATAACTCAGAGGTCTATAGATACTTCATCACTGGATATGGATGCCTGTTAAAATTTTTTTGTGTTTTCTTGTCCTTTTTTTGTTGATCTGCCTCAGTATGGTGAATTAGGTATTTTTTGTTTCATTTGGGGTTTTTTTAGACATAGGTACCTAATCAATCAGAGACATGCATGTAAAGCACACCTCACCCCAAGGACTTCAGCCTTTTATGATGTCAGCTGTGAGCCTGGAACAAGGACTCAGTTGTTCCCTTCTCTTCATGCCTCTGGTTCTCCTCCCCTGCTCCTCAGCAGGAGATGGCAGGGGGACTGTTGGTCACCTGCTGTCTGTCCTTGTTTGGTGTCTTTGGATCCCCAGCTTGGAAGGAGTCGTTCATACTGAAAATTTATGATTCCTGCTGTAAATCTGCTTTGAAACCAAACAAACAAGAACTGTGCAATCCCCTCAATGAATGACTGACCACGCCCCACAGTGCACATCCACCTTTTTGCTACCTAGTGTGTTTGTGTGTGAAGGGACAACACATGCATTATTCAATTTTGCCCCAGAATAAGGAGTACTGCGTATTGAGTTATCAGCATTTCTGATCAGAAGATAAAAGTTTCCTCAGGATGTTTTCTCTTCATGTCATGACTCTCCTTAATCTTTGTGATTTTATGTTTTTCTTATGAAATAAAAAAACAAACTGCCTATTTGAAACTACTGTGCTGGGCACATCCACAGCCAGTGGTCTGTGAAAGTCTGGATGTCCTTGAGTTGCAGTTACCGACACTTTATCTGCTGGCTGTTTACATTTACACATTCATGAGTACATGGATTATGGCTGCAAACTTGTGACAATACTTCTGCAAGTTACTTGGTTAATGCTTTTTACTTTTGCAGAAGCACTTTCCTTCAATCTTATTAAGCTTCTATATTATGAGTGCATGTGTGTGTGTATTTGTCCAGTTTTTTCTGCCTTGCTGTTATTTCAGTTTATTAATAATTCAAGCTTTTCAAACTGCCTTGTACAGGATAAATTCCTCCCCCTTTATTTGACGATGATAAATTAAGCTATTTAAAGAATGACTCATTACAAGTATATATCCTGTTGGTGCCACCACCCTCCTACACATAATAATTATTGAAGTTTGCAGTGTGACGCACAGTCAGCACTTTCAGAGCAGGGTATCAGTGCTGGTGGCTACAGTGCCTGAATACCTTACTGGCACTGGTTACCCATGGCAACTAAAATGATCTATTTGTGGTGATAATGGCTTGTTGTTCTGTTTGGTAGTTTTGCTGTATTCTTTCCTGTTCCAATTGCAACAGAAATCTATAGATTTAAAAATTCATTTTGAAAAACAGAACAGTGAACAAAACAAAACAAATTTCACTCTAGGTGCTTGTGCAAATATGAAGTAATGGAGATATAACATCATCTCATTGAAGATTTTATCACTGTAACAAACCCCCTTGGGTCTAGAGTAATTAAATTAAATCATTCTACCTTGTCTATATGTGTTATATTTTATTGTTTGCTAGTAAACACTTACCCTGGAGGTTTTGGCAAGTGTGAGAAAATGGGAGAGCACATCATGATTTCTGCTTACTCCATGCCCATTATTTGCAGATCTTTAATGATTTTTGATTGTTATTAATAGCATTTTAAGCAAACTATCCCAAAGGTGGGGAGGAGAATCACTTTTTTCTAATCTATTAATACAAATTTATTTGTATATAACACACAATTTGATTTGTAAGCTAATGAACATTTTCCCTGCTACAAGCAGTTGATAATTGGCAAGTATTTTTAATTGGCAATACTGAACTGCAAATATTTTGGATTGTTCAATCAAATGCAGTGTAACCATGATGTCTTTTGGCAGCTTTTTTATACCATAGCATGCTTAAGACCAGAATATCTCTCTCTATCAGCTGTTGGATATCCAATAATGGAAAAGAAAGTAGAAATACCAGAATGTCCTTCCTTTTACATCACTAGTTAACAGCAAGAGCATGAGAGCTGGGCAGGACACTGCCTTTTGGACAGAGCACCACACTGTCCCTCCACCTCTGGCCAGCTGTGCCAGCTGGTGCAGACCCTGCCTGGGAAGAGCCCTCCATCTTCTCTTCTCTGAAGGTGTCTTAGTACTGCAAAAAGACATTTTGGTCCCTTGAGCACCTTCCCTCTATAGAAAATTCTTGCAAGTCATACTGAAGATATAAAGCCTCTTTTCTCAGAGTGGCAACAACAATCTTAGGCATAGCTGCCTTTCTTTGGAAATTGTGCTGCCATCCCATTGTCTGCTGACCCAGCCTGAGGTTATTTCTGACTTCCTTCCAAGACCAAAAAAATTTTCTTTGCATCCAGCCTATGCACCACCCATCCCTTTATCGTGGGAATCAAGTGGGGTTGCTTATAGAGTCAGATAAAAACTTTGTTGCATGTTTAGGATATGTAGGTGTGAATGTATGATTCACTTTACCTATTGAGGGTCAGAGAGCCTAGAGAGAAACTGGAGGGGTTTTCTTGTCCATTTTATTGACAGTATCTCCTTTGAACCAAGGATGTAAATCCTGCTGCCCTTAAACTGCTAAGTTTTAGGTAAGAAAATGGTACTTAATCCAACACTGGTCTAAATTAAGTCCTCAAAATTTGGCCCTATAGCAGAGAAGCTGTTTTCTGCTGATTGCAGTTAGGATTCTGGGTTATGATTAGATAGTATTATTTTCTTCCTGGGCTCACCAATGTTTCCAATATTCCAAACATCCACAGTCCTAAAAAATTTAATTCATCCTTTCACAATGAAGCAATGTAAAATTCAAGAAGCCTACATACTTTTATCCCTGAAATAAAAAATATTCTCAGTGTTATTTTTAGTTGGGCGTCCCAGAGAAACCAGCTGTTCCCAGGGAGATAGGAAGCAAACAAAACATCTTCGAGATGCCTCGGTAAAATACTTTGTGGTAAAAGTCTGGTGTTCATTTTTTTTGTGAGGAAGGCACCAAAAGGTAATGTTTAGCCATGATATACCTATATTCATGCAATTTCAGGACTAGCCTTCCCTCACACATAAAATCACATCCTTTGCTGAAGTTATTTTTTTTTTTTAAGGCTTTAATTCTTTAGTTTTGTAGGAAACTGGAAAATCAGTTCCTCTGTCAGTTGTTTTCACCTTAATAAATAAAATGTAGAGTCCAACCTTAGTTGTAGAGAATCCTGTGTTACCAAAACTCATGGAAAACACCATTATTCTGATTTACTGTCATTTTACACCAATCTTCTTCCCTCTTTGCAGTAACATGATCAATAGCCTTAAGTGTACAAGAAAATCCTTATTATACTAGGCTCTATTCTACCCATTTTAAACACAGTGCAATGGTAATTTGATTATGCTGGGGCTGAGATCAATCTAATCTCTGCTGCAGAACACAGATCATCAATTTTGATTTCACTGACCAAGCATCTTCTCTACTGGGTAGCTTTATGAATGATGGACCACATCAATGAACACTTACTCTGAGAATTGCTCCATATGCTGTAGCACAGAGATGATTCACCTCATTCATTCAAGGACTGCTTGAGTGAAGGGAAATAATGTAAGATGGTTGGTTATATATCAGAGTGATTTTGTATATTGTAATTTGCAGACTCACCAGGTGTGGTATTTCTGTGTACTGGGTATCCCAGTGAAACAGGATGTGGCCTCTAATACCCAAATCTTTGGGGGAAACTAGTAGCACTGTACAGACTCTGGGGAATGCAGGTTTTTGTGTCACCTTTATAGGCTAGGATTCTTAAGAAAGAAGATTTCTAAAGAATGCAGCTTTACAGCCCTGTGAGCCCTGGTTATCAGCAAACTCTGCAGGAGTCAGCAGGGTGACCTTGCAGCAAGGGCAGCCATCTACATCCTGCTCTGCATTGGGGTAGAGCCAATGGCTCCAGAGCAGCGATCCTGCCCTGCTGTTTGACACACGTGAGACCACGTTTAGATATTTTGTCCTTTTTGCATCCCCTCAAGAATATATATGGTTGCCATACTCCATCAATTCCAATGACAGACCATCAAGCTAGAACACAGAGTAAAAGGGAACAGCTGAGGAATGGGGTTTGTTTAGCCTTAAGAGGAGATGACCAAAGGGGATCCTTTTGCTGTCTGCAACAATCTACTAAGAGCATGTAGAAAGGACAGAGACAGAGGTGCAGACTGGGAGGAGAGGCAACTAGCTATAATACAGGAAATTCCTACCTGATAGAAGGGAATATTAAGATGAGGGTAGCCAAATAAATATTGGAGCAGGTTGCCCAGAGAGGCTGTGGGAACATCATCCTTGGAAGTAATCGCACCTTAGGCATATGGGGCCCTAAGGACCCTGCTGTGCTGAACTTCAGCATGAACAAGAGATAAGAGTGAGTGTCCCCCCAGGGTCCCTCCCTCCCAGCCTAAAAATTACTGTGTTTTATTGCAGTGATAATGTGTTCTTTTTTGCATCACAAAAATTAATCACAGCTCAGGGCCTTTCACAACACTGTGTAACACCATCTCCCATGCTGACCCGTGTTACACTTTCCATCCTTTCAGCTATTTACATATCTTAGTCCACACCTGCACCAGGTAACTGAGCACTTGCAGGCCATGCTCTGTCCCTGAGCCCAGCTGCTGTACTCACAGCCACACTCTAGAGCTCAGCCTTCAGAACTGGCTGATGCCACCTATGCTTCCTTTTGCCAACTTTTGGCCTGTGCTGTCTCCTGAGTCATGTGTGGGAGTTGTTTGGCTGAGTGCAAGTTGGCCTCTGCCAAAACTGTGCACGGATCAAGGTAAAAGTAGCAGAAATTACTATTTCCCATCACCTGTGTCATAAACTGTATCAGTTTTTGTAAACTTGACTACTCTAGGTTGGTGTGCAAGGAAGAATGAGGTCTTCATTTTACTGCTTGAAAGAGAGAGACATCTACTGTAAACAATGCTCAGGGAAAAAAAGCTCACCCACCATACAAAACTGACATGGGCTTCCCTGATAATTGGTTGTGTATGTGTGGTTTTGTTTTTTTCAAGCAAACAGAAACATATTGGTCAGGGAGTCTCTGTAAATATTGTCCTTTCAGATTTTTTCTTCATCTTGCTTTCCCTTTTATTCTTCCTATAGAACACTGCTTGAATTAGGAACACAGTATTGTTAACATCCAAGTTATGTGATTATTCAGGTTGCTCAAAATACACAGAAAGTGACCTACAGAGAGACACCTGTAGACTAAATGAGATACACATAAAGTTATTTCAGTGTTTCTCATATACACTGCTGACACTGCCTTGCACAAAAGTGAATTCTAGGGGAAAAAGATATGAAAAATTGTTACTCTGACACCACTGTGTTTTCACATTGCCGGTAAACTGACAGGGAGATGGAAAAGAAGGAAATATAGCAAAGCTCATCATGTTTTGGGAGACATTATTAAATTAAGCTGCAACTTGAGCAATAATTAATTAATGCAATGAGGAAGATACAGGGTGGAGATCTCAGAACAACTCAGCATCAGCCTGACTTTATTCCAATTGAAGTCAAATTGACTTGCTCTCAGTGACGTCAATGGGACCAGAGCTAGATCAGCTAGTACTGAGTATTTCTGACAACCCAATATCTAATACATGCTGACCCAAATTGTCAGGGATCATTTGTGGTTTCAGGTATCCAGCATAAGGCTCCATAATAAGGTCCATCTTCTGCGACAGGTGTTCAACCTGGAGATTATCAGGTTCAGTATAAGTCTTGTAACCAAAAGTCACAAATCAAATTTGAGCAGTTAAACCTCAGCAAACTATTTGCTGTGGTATTGTACAGTATCTGAGATAAACTGAAGTTATTTTTGTGTTCAGTTCAAGGAACTGAAGGGGTTTGATTCTCAATGGCCTTCAACAATGTATTTTGTTTCAATTCTTTAATTTCTTTCATGGAATATTACAATTTCTTCAGAAATTGCTTTTTCTTTTGAAGTGATTTTTCTTAGAAGAACTCCCAAGCAACTCTATTAATTAGACATGCTCAATCACACCAAGGAATAACAACATGTATTGCAAGTGCCCTTGAAGTCCACATAGAGAGTAAGTTATTTTTAAAGCAAGTTTTGCTCCTTTCATTGCAGTGATATTCAACATATACTAAATAGTTGCCGACTTCAGGGGCTGATATGATTCCTTCCCTGCATGTTATCTAGCCAAAGCAGATCTCTTCTTCACAGTTTTTTTCTATTTACTCTTTCAGTTTTCAGCTGGACTTTGCACTTCATTTTCAGTCAGTGTAAATGGGCTAATCCAACCCTGGCCTCTTACATGTGAAACATCTTGGGTTTTGTTCTCATTTGGAACCTGTGCCCTAGAACAGTGTTCCCTTGATTCTCCTGGCAGTCACAAGAATAGATACACAAATGAAGCAAGGTGCACAGCATTTCATGGAGGCTTGGAAAAAAGCTGTACACACCAGCACTAACATACCTTGACAGGGTACAGAAAAACCTCTGCTATAGTCCATCTCCAGACTCCTGCTTCAAAGAGAGATCCATGAAAACCTTAAACCTTCAAGCCATAACCATGAAATAATAATTATGTTAAGCAGCTGATATCCGCTCTATATTTTCCTCCCATGTGAGATACAACAGTCAAATGAGGAATTTCATTTACAATTTTCCTTCTGCCAACTGGCATTTAAACATGGAAGAATTTGTCCCATCTAATGAACTTGTTAACCTTACTGTTAGGTGAGATTCAACTTTGCTCTTACTTGGGTAAGAAAACGGGTCACTGATATGACAACATGTTTCCTAGCCCTGTGACACTTCTAAATGCAAGTCAAACAATGCGTACTGTAGGTGCAAGATTGATAAGACCCTCTCTGGATATTTTTGTAGCTCTTATAGGGTCCCACAAAGGGGTTTTTGATCTTTCCAAAAAGCAGCTTTATCTACAAAGCATGTAGCAGCTCAAACAGCAGAGGGTGCTTTGTAAGCAAATACAAAACACTTGATCTAAAATTATTGCTGTAGATAGATCCTGCAGCTGTGCGGATGCTTTACTACCAGTTCTATTCATGAAGTGGCAGATTCAATGGCTCACTGCTTATTAGAATTGTTTCAGACACTCTAATAAATCTCCTGTGAAAACCAACCCCAAAATTCTACATGCGAGGGATAAAATTTTACATATGCAGGATAGCTCCATGTTTTTAAATAAGGTGAACAATATGCTATGAAATAATGCATTATTCATAGATGCGTACTGTTTTAAGACCTTAATAAAGAATTTGATTAATAGTCCAGGCACGTGCCCTGCATATTTATACCCTGGTATGCATACAAATGTAATGTATAGCATTGGATACTTGTAATATCCTCTTGTCTTTTATGCTTTTTAAGCACTTACGATGCAGAGCAGTTAAGTTAAATTGCAAAACAAAGCCAAGCACAGCAAATTGTTATCAACCTGCAAAGTGGGTGTTTGGTCATCCTTTAAAGGGAGCTCTATTTCATAGAATCACAGACTCCATATCCTCAGTTGGAAGGGACCCTCAAGGATCATTGAAGTGAAACTCCTGACCCTGCACAGGATGGCCCCAAGAATCATGTAGTGTGCCTGAGAGTGTTGATTTGGGATCTGCCAAAAAAATTAATTTAACTTTCACCTACCTTAACATTGCACAGCCTGTCTCCATTGCATTTCACTTCCAACAAGGAAAAGGGAAGTCTGGTGCTGAGCAATGAAAAGAATGGCAATGCTTTCAGGCATGGAGGTGGGAAAAGAAAGATGGTGAGGAAATCATTAGATATTCAGTGCTAATATTTATTACCAATTTTCAATTTTGAATTTTGTAATTTTGGAGCTGTGATGACTTTCACCAGCTGATGATCTCATCCAAAGAACTTTTGAAGGGAATGTGGAAGAAAGTCATATTTGGTACCTCCACTTCAAGTTGTTCTAGTGAGAGAAGTGAGGGATGGTAAGTTGAATAAAGAGTTAGAATGAAAACAAAAACAGAAGACATCAACGACATTAAGAAGCCTGTTTCAGAAGTATCACTACAGAACAGAATCACACAGGTAGAAAAGACTGGAATAGGAGAGAGGAACAAAGGTGTGGTGGCAGAATTACTATTTGGCAGTGCCCTTAGAAGACGCCAGCTATCAGATTCACTCAGGATATCATTGGGGGAAAAGCAGTTTCTGAGTTAGAAAGTGCTACACAGAGTACAGAGAAATCCCAGGATATGAGTTGTCTCACATCCAAACTTTTTAATCTAAAGACTTCACTCATAATTTCACACTTTGATTTCTTTTGCACTTTGGCTTACAAGACCCTTTCTTAAAAGATCCTTTCCTCCATCTTCAATTTCTGCAACTGAATTTTCATTGAGATGTAGCTTCTGTCTACACATGCCATGACTACATCAAGACCTCTTAGTTCTAGGACAGGTTCAGGAGTAGAGTGGACCATATGGGCCATCATTTGTTTGACTTCTCTCAGGAATATATCCTCAGCACTACAGACATGAATTTTCAACTGCATCTTATTTTTTCAGAAGTGATAATAAAGGCCTTCAACCTGCTAGCTTCAGTTATTCCACTGGCAGCTTTTCTTCATGAATAAAACTCTGCTATGTTTTTGTACTGAACTTGCCATTTTTTTTCTCAGCCATCTATTGCCAGAAAACTCTTCCAATTAAGTTCTCATAAGACACAATGAAGCAACTTCTTAATATCTGTTTTAAAATGAGGGAGGCAAGAGATGTACCTCTTCCATTGTAGACATCTTTCATATTTGTAAAAAAAAAAATAAATATCTCTTTTTTTTATTCTTTCTGGTTAAGCCTAAGTTTTGAGAAGCTGATGAATCATTGGCTTAAGTATTGTACCAATACTATTTCCTTGCTATTTTTAATTCCTGGTAATAAGGTATCTTCTGCATTGGACTCCAGAGGACATGAGTAATGGGAAAGAGAAGCAGTAGAAAGTGGTTCTGTTATAAACAGAAATAGAAGTCAATACATAGATTTGTCCTGTCAGTAGACAGAGCTACAAGGTGATACACAGCACAGCCACATTAGAGATGAATACTGAGTACAAAAACTTGGGAAAGTTTCAAATTGAGAGAGCAAATCCAGACAAAAATGAGAGGGAGGATCAAGCACTGAGCATATCTTGTGATGTTGGTGGGGCAAGGACTTCATCATAGAAAGATACAGTGAGTTAAAAGGAGACATTATGGCAAGGTGGTTGAAACTGTGTGATCCTTAAGGTCCCTTCCAACCAGGCCATTCTGTGATTGCATGATCCTATTATTATAGTAAAAGGTGATTACAGCTCTCAGAAATACTGTGATTGAGGAGGAAAGACACGGAAAAGAGGAGTTAGGGAGGTGAGTGATGACATGAATGGTAAAGGGAGGGGGGAAGCAGTGCCAGACAAAGACAGAGGAAGAAGCTTGTTATGGCAGGAGTCACCAGATGACATTGTTACACGTCGTCTTAATGGTTATTTTCCTTGGCACGTAAGCAAGTTTTTGTTTCAGGAAAAATACCTAGTGTTTTAGTTCTTATAAATGTCTACAGAGGAGTCATAACAGGCAACTGAGCAAAAGATAGTGTTAGAGATGGAAACACTGAAGGATCTAGACAAGAAGATTTGATTTTAAGGTAAAAAACATTAACATTACTAGCTCATCATGTTGACTTTGTTGATCCGTGACGGATGTGTAGACAAAAGAACAGAGCATGAGCTACAGGCTCATTTTTTTTTTTTTAAAGCAGTGAGATAATCTCTAAGGCCCTGACAGCTCCCGTCCTTCAGTAGAAACGCAATCTGATGATATCAGGAAGGACGTAAGGTCTGAAGACAAGAATCAAGTAAATGGAGGAAAGGACTATGAAGTGGAAAATAGAAACATTGGAAAAGAACAGGGAAAACATTAGATACAATCAATGGGTAGTGAAGCATATCTGCAAGTCAAGGCAGTCGATAGAACACCAAATACAAAACAATGAAAATGGCTCAAAATACCCTGTAGAAGAGATATGTAGCCAGAATGGTGTACGCACAATATTAGACTGGATTTTTTCAGTCTGTTCTAAAAATGCTAACATATTTAAATTACACAAACTGTACTAGAAATGAGGACTTATGGAGTCCCAGACCATTGCTGGGGTTGGGAAAGACTTTGGATTGAGAGTGCAAGAATATCTGCAACACACACTACTTGGATTGCTGCTGAATGGCAACAATTGGCTTTCTATAATACAACACAAAACTATTACATTTATTACCATTTCTGTCTAGTGTTCAAGACTAATTCAAGACTTCTTCCTTTACCAGTTCCTGGGCATTAGTCCAGTGTTAAGTTTGAATTTTCTAATAAAAAAACCCCAAAACAAACAAACTACTTTTAAATGACTGCCCTCTTGCCAGAGGGCAAAATCCCTAATGAAGTCCAAGAGATGGTCTCTGAAGCACACTGTTTACTCTTCGAAAGGAAGCTGGGGAGAGAAGATGTAAACAAGTGCCCAAGTACCCACTTTTCTCTGGGTAGAACATTCACTGTGTGTTCATGCCTCTTTCCCAAGGCCTGACCTTTATAACCCAAATGGCAAAACAAAAGCCTAAGAGTTCTTCATAGTCTTGAGTACTCATGGCAGCTTGTCCATCACAGATTAAGCTTCTCTTGCTGAAAGGACATTTACATTCTTCTACAATAAAAATTAATTCCACTTAATTGTATATGGTAGTAAAAATCCATCTAGGTGAAATTCTGGACCCCCTGGAATCAGGCCTCTGACCTCCCTTTTCCTCAGTGAGCAGCCTCAAGTTCTGAGCTTGAGCTACAGCACAGAATTGCCCCAGGTGGAAAAAAAGCAAATAAAGTGGGAACCAAAAAGGTGATTCCTAGCAAGGCAAAGTCAGCGAAGATCTATGGCTAGCTGGATGGCAGCTTTCCAGGGTGATGTCCTGAACCTGACTGTGAAGGATGTATACAGCTAGTTCCAGGAGAGAGGCTGTGGAGATAGCCTTGAATTCCCTCAGCAGCACTTGATCTCCAACCATAGCTTCACTGATAGGGGTCTTTCAGCCCATTGAGATTCAAATCACTCTTACCTTAAAGATTTCAACCTAAAAACACTGCGTGGCAGGAAAAATAAATAAATAAATAAATAAAGTAGCTAGTAGTTGAAAACAGGATTAAAAAAACAAGGAAGAAAAGGTACATTACCAAGAGTTTGGGCTATTGTAAATAATGAGCCTTTGGAAGATGAGAACAAGCTTGATAAGGAGAGAAGGACAATGCAGATTCCCCACAACTGCTCTTAGATGACACAGGCCACTTTCCACACCGTTCTCCCTCTCAACTCCTCCTGTTAAAAGGACTCTTCTCTGTTCAGCTAGATCTTACAACCACCTCCACACCTCTTTCCTGTCCTCAGTCCTCTTCCTCTAGCAGTCACTGCATCAGGAACCTTTTAGGAACATACTCAACCACTAGGAAATCCCAGACCCAACCCAGACTAATCTTATCTGGTTTCAGAGCCAGCTATTCAGCTGTGCCTAGACCTCTTTCCACCTATACCCCAGAAACCTTTCCAGAACTACCTGCTCTTTGAAGGGCCATGTTTCTAAATAGCATTAGCTATTTTCAGCTAATCAGGGCCTGCTCTACTTAAAAGCATATTACACCTGCTGGTATTTAAAGTAAATTTAAAAAAGGAAACAAAGCACTAATACATGCCTCTGCCCATCTGTTCTCACATCCACATGGACTCATGGACCATTTAGTATCTCTAATGAAATAAGCAAGAAATTATCTTGTTAACACACAAGACTAAAAGGAACTATATTTTATTTGGAGGATCTCTTTAAATTTTTTAATTTAAAAATCTTTTAATGAGGATCTTTTTAAATTTTAACACTCATAAACTTGTCAGTGAAATTTTTGAGCAGCACTTTATATTTCTGCACTAGTACTTTTCTATGTCTTCACATTTTTGCTCTGTTTGGTTTAGCTGATCGCAGTTACATAATTGTTCTCTTTAGTCAGTAAACTTAAAGGTCAGTATAACATAGCATCAAAATCAGGATTATATCATGTGAAGGGGCAACATAACAAACTAATGTGCTTTGTAACTGACTAGTTCCTCCCCACAGCCTATCTTTCTGTCACTTGCATCTCATTGATACAAGTCAGAAGAGCAGCATCTGTGCCACCACTCTGATTTACTGCTTTGAGATGACATTAGTCCCCAAGAAACGAAAGTTTTTCAGTTTACTGGAAACTGGGGAAACATGGTATGTAAAAAATAAAAGGGGAAAAACAAAGAACAATGGTTGCTAGGAAATTCAGTGGAGTCAACAGGTATGATCATGTTCCTCCAGCCCTCAAAAATGTGTTTGAATCAAGTACTGGATCGCTTCCAAACTAAAGTAATAATAGCAAGGTAATACAAGTATACACCTTCTATACATTGTAGAGATCATTTCCACTGTGTATGGTTCAGGATGTTCAAGTACAAAAAAGATTTTGTTTCCAAAAATAAAAATGCCAGTGTATATTTTAAAAGAAGTATAACAGTGAAAACTCCCAACAAGGTCCTAAGGGGCACAAGAAACTCTCAAATTTTCTAGGAAAATGATGCAATTTCAAAAATTTGCAAACCAGAATGCTCTGTATTCTTGACATGAAAGGAAAAGTAGGGGTAATTTCCAGTGTTTCAAAAGGGTCAATCCCATATCACTTGCATTTTCACAGATGAAAGTTTATGTTGACTTATGAAAAGGAGGTAGCCATTGTTTTAAATAGCATGTTGCTGCCTATGTTATACTAGTCATTTCTAGTAATTTGTAAATTTTATCTCAGTTCTCTTTAATTTTAGCATATCTTTCAGTCTTCTTAGTGTGCACTGGAATTTGTCTATGTGTTTCAAAGTTTTTCTGTATTAAGAAATGAAGCAGATTAGAAAGGCTACATTTATAAAATTACAGTTCTGGACATATTAATAACAGCTCACTCGTCACAGAAATTTTAGAGATGGCTATGAGCAAATATGAACATAGGAAGGTGAAACTTCAAAAACAGACAGAAAGCAGTTCTTGAGCAGACAGAATTCAAGCACCATCATTGCTACTCACTTTTTTTAGTAAAAATATTGAACCTGCTAAATACTAAATACATTTTTCCCCATGTTAAGCACTATTCATCTTGCAGCATAGACACAACACAGTCACATTATGCTCTTCAAATCAATGCTGTTAATCTAGCTTAACATCACACTTGCTATCTTTCATGAACTGAAGAGTTTTGCTGTGACTTTGTTCACAGCAGGTCACATTCCAAACCCACTCAATTTTGCATTAAGGACAAAGTCCTAGCAAATGATATCCTGTGTTTAACCTCTTACATGAGTGGACACAATAATGGTTCTTCCACAAAGGAAACAGAATTTTGGTTGGGTATGATTTCCAAGGGCTTGACTTAAAGCTGAGACCAACCATCTGATGGTAGGTCTATTTTGTTATTTGTTTTGGTGTGCAACCTAATATTTGCTTAGGCTAATGATTTGAAAATCTATAATGCATTGTCTGTCTGTGAAATTTTTAGTGAGTCAGCCTCAGATCATAGCTCCTGTTTTTCTTCTTTCTTATCAGGAGAGAGATGCAGTCCATGGAGGGAGATGATGACAATAAGCTCTCTAGAACATACCAAGTTGGGTGATTCAGCAGAGTGTCTCCACACACTGTAATTAAAAGGCAGGCAGACACACATTTTCAATAATGTGAAGGAAAGTGTTTTCTAATTGCTGGGTTTTTTCCAACTGAAATACACTTGTTTAACCTATAGTGCAATCCATCCCTTCCTACCATTATGTGTCATCAGTGAAACTGAAGGTTTATTCAAACTCTGAGCTGTACTCCCCCGAACATTTCATACAAGGAAGGTTTAAAGCGTTCACATTTTGCAAAATTATCTCAGGCAGTCTGTACAGGCACTTTCAGTATCTTTACTGAAAATTCAGAAAGAATGGACAAATCCATTTGCAATCAGGACTAAGAACATTTAATGATTATAGATGAAAATCATGCTATCATCAGCTGTGTGGAGTATATGCATCTATTTACACCTCTCTCTGTAGGTGGAGTGGTTTCTTCTCACATATTCTTGCAATGATACATTTACATACAGAGCCTACTCACAGTCCATATCAACTCTGAAGCATTTGGCACCATGTTGCATTCTATTTAGTGTTAACACTTATGTTAAGAAAGGATATACCAGGAATACAGAACAGCAGTGTAAAAGCACTGCTTTCTTTCACTTTCTCTCCTTTTCTAGCTTGCTGTCACCATGTTATTCTGTGCAGCACAACACTAATTCATATTAAATTCTAACTTTCCTTTCCAAAGAGCTTAAGAGCTTTTTTTTTTATTATTTTAGCTCCCTTGCTATTGTTTTGATGATTCCAAATGATCAAGTTGCTGTTTAGTCCTGGGAGATGGCGTTACTGTATGAAGAGGATTTTTTTTTTTTTTTTTCACCAGTATTTGTACAGATGAATACATTTAAGTTTTGGCTCAATCTAATGTTCCAGAGGCACACTTTTCATGACCTTTGCTGAAGCAATTATGGTGGCTAAATTAACTGAAGTACCCCTCTACTGCTGCTGATTCAGGGGATCTTGAATTTTCAAACACTTTTCAGCAAAGACCTAGGAGACACTTTCTAGATTGAGATTAGGACCTGAAATTAAATCAAAAGTACCAATCAATACAAAGTAAAGTATATAATTTTAGGGACTTTTTTTTTACCTCATGAATATAAAATAAACATTTTTTTAAGCAAAAGGATTCTTTTAGCTGTAACTTAAAGCATGTAGAATAACCATATATAGTCAAGAAAGGAAAGTGTTGAGGGGTTACTCCAGGAGGAGAATTCAATACTGGCATTTTAACCAGTTTTGAAGCTGCATTGATAGCACTTAGTCTTCAAGAACAGCCTAACAGAGACTATTCTATTTATTTTTTTTTAATCCTTAGTGTTAAAGATTATTTTACTGATGAAGTCATGATGGAGCTTAAAGTTTTAAGAAACATTATTCCCAGTCTTAAATATTTTTTCTATGATCAGTGTTGACTGAATGAAGCCTGAGGTTGTAGAGAAGCATGCACAGAAGAAAGTTTTGCTGCAGCTTATTTTTTTCCTAACTAATGATGGGGGTAAAAGAGCTCATTTGTATGATGGATCCATTTAGTGATGTTTATTGAAAGAGCCCCAGGCTGTGGAGCTGTAACAGGTAGAATGGGTGAACAAACCTCTGCTAGGCTTCTGGTGCCTACTTAGTTTACAGTCAGCAGTAACTATTAGAGATCACCCTGGCGGGTCTCACAAACAGCCTCGGGCCATGTCCACAGAGGGATTTTTCTTTTGTCAGTCACTGGGAATGTCCCGAGGAGCTGCTGCACCAACACAGTCCTCAGGCTGTCCTCAGTCAGCACCGGGGTGTGGGCAGAAGGGGCAAATCACTGCTGGTGTGAGATGGGTCTGTCTGGGTCCCTGTGCCCACAGAGAAGCACATGGCAATCCCTCAGTACAAACAGACACCAGACAGCATCACTCCTCCCATTGACACAGATCTGCCTCCTGAGTCCCAATCTTCCTCACAATTCCTCTGCACGCCTTGAAAGCACTGAGAGTGTCTAATGCTGAAAGCAGGCTTGGTCCTGCTCCTAATGAAATCATTAGTAGTGCTGCCACTAACACTGATAGGTGCAGGACCAGGCCTGTAGCTCACAGGTATCATGTTTCCTGAAATATTAGCTAGACCATGAGTTGCAGAATGCCACACGGTGTCCCTGCCAATCCCTGTCCCTTCAGGAGCTGTTTATGTGGAAAAGAAATCACCTTGGCACTCCTGATCTGCTTTAGCTTACTAAAGGTTAAGGGACTTCACAGAGTTTAATTGAATGAAGTCTATAAATAATTATAATTTCCTGCAATTGGACTTGAAAAGGTAGCTTGGGAAGGATTTTACTTTTGTTTTAAATTATACTTGCTTTCTTCCTGGCTTCTTTAAGAAGTTCACAGCACAAAAGCTGAAGTTTTCATCATATTTTTAGATCATGATATTTGACAGCTCTTGGCCTTCTTTTATGTGCAGGGAAGACTCTCCTGACTGGCTCACGGAATAAGCATTAGCTCCCACAATTTAACAGCTCAAACCTCAACATACCCACTTCCTTCCTTCCTCCAAACTACTGAAATAAAATAGATGTGAACAAGGGCACCAAAAGGTGAAGAAGTAAGAAATCTGACTGCTCCCCATTTCAATCCCAAAGGCATTTGGAAGTACAGCTCCCTTAACAGCCTTTTCTTCTACACCATGTGAGCAACTTGGGTGGAGTAAACATGTCTGTGCAGTGATAAACCAAAGAGAGCCATGTATCATTTCATCCCGAGGGAAGGAGCATCTGGTGCATCACAGATTTGTCAGGAATTAGGTTGGGAGTCACACTACTATGTTTTTTAATCTTGTTTGACTTAAAACTCTGTTTTGTAATCAGTGTAATAGAAAGGCACCGCTGAGACACAGGGATTAGCTGTAGAGAAGAAAAACAATAGTACACACTGCACTTTGATGTGTTTCTGTTTGAATTAGAAAGTGGCACTTTAACAGTTCAGAGAGCTGCATACAAAATCTCAGCTTAGCAATCATACTGTCCAACACATGAACTTCTTGTAAAGCACTGTCAAAGTCAGACAGAAACAAACTTTGAGCAATTTAGAAGTGCAATAAAGGATTCAGTATGCAAAAAATGACAAGAAACATGGATCATAATGACTGGCTACAGCTATCATTGATGCCAAGCATGTGAGTGGTAAGAAGCATTTAGTAATGAAAACTAAACACTTAATAGAAGATATTTAACGAAAGAATGTCTATTCTTTAATTAGTGAGAGTAGAAGGGGATCAAGGTAAATACTACATTTGACTTCAGACTTTGGTTTTGTGTGATTTTTTTTAATCCTGGCTTTTGAACACAGGCAGAGTGATCATGGAGACCTTCCGTCTGTAAAACATAAACTGGGATTTATCACCCTAGAGGAACTGCCACTGTAGAAATGCCTGTTTCAACATTGTTAAAAGCTGAACATATTTGGCAGCAGAGTAAAGCATTAGGAATTCTTTAAAACCCATCTTTTGATCCAAACTTGTATTATAAATAACACAGCAACAGCTGCAAAGGATTCTCATTTTCCACCACGAACTTGGTAGGCAGAGACTTTTGTTACTGCAAGTACATTTAAAATTTGCTGAGCTGATTTCATGAAGCTTTTACATATTTGTAAGACCAAATACAATTTATGCTTATTATTTTAGTGTATCTGCTCTCACACATGTTACATGAGCAAATCCTTCTTTAGTAATAAAAGTTTTGCAAGAATTTAAGCTGCAGAATCAAAGCTGAGTTTACAAAGAATGGCTCCCTTCTGCTGACAGTCAAGCTACACACCATCAGAATTCCATGGAAAACAAAATCTTTAACTTGGAGTTTTTCAAAATAAGTTTTAAAGAGTGAACTTAGCCTAAAACTTGCCTCTTCATGCCACATAAGCTCTGCGAAAGCAGATGGTCTGCAAAAAAGGGGTGATGGAAAAGTGGTTTTGGCTGCATCAGAGAGAAAGGTACAGAAGTTTGACTTAAGTGGAAAACACAAGACCCTCCTTGCTGAGGTATGAGCCAGTGATAAGTTCAGCTATGGCTAGTTCTGTTTCTATCCATGCTCAGCCACATCCCTTTCTCCATGTGCTAAGCAGGTCAATACCTAGCCCAGGAGTCAGCCTACAGTGATATTATGACTTAAACGAACCCTTTTCTATCTCCCAAGGGATTTCTGTTTCCTTATACCAGAAGCAGAGACTTCATTTCTCCTCAGTAACTTACTCTTCAACTAAGCATGTAGAGTTCCTCTGCTTACAGAAGGAACTGAAGTCCACACCTTTGATTACCTGGGAGGAACACTCAGCACTCTCCTGCAGACTGCCATGCTATGGGTGCGTGGCAGACTCCTCTATCCATTAAAGGCAATGGAGTAAAGTTACTTTCTAGTGTGAAGATATGAACTTAATTCTCATTACAAAAATATGAGATTGTTCTTTGAGCAAGGAGTACAACCCAGACTGCCTCCATCTTCTAGGGAACCCAGACTATCGACCATACACATGGAAAAGCTGCCTCCAATGAACACAAGTAGATAATTGGTTTTTCTCGCCTAAGCTGACTTTTCCACCTTTTCTTATTCAGGATCTGGCACAAATAAAGTTACTTCATGGTCCACTGAAACCTCTAGGAACTGACCATTACAGACATTAATAAATAGAAATAAAAAAGAAATTACTTTCCTTTTTTATCTTCTGTAACAATTTTTCTTATAATTCAAATCCTTTTAATGATCAAGAACATCAAAATGCCTCATAAAACATCAGGATTTGGGTTAGAATGCCTGCAGGAGCTCTCCTGGCAAGGCTGAGTGCTTCCTATGCCCACTAATGAAGACAGTCAGGTAAAATAATATGCTAAAACTGGAAAGGAAATGTGATTGCTGCTAAGAAAGTTTTACCCTACTCCTGGCAGCAGTTGGAGGTAAAATAGACTGTTTTTTTTTTTTTTCTGCAGAAATTCAAAGACTCCAAATACAGGAACAATTCTGGGTTTCAGAAGAGAATTGATGGAAACTGTAAATGTAGAAACATATACAAGGAGAACTTTTATTTTCTTGTTTTATGATATTCAGGGAACAAAGCAATTAGCAAATATTTGGTATATTTCAGACAAAGAAAAAAAGATGTCCTATTTTCTCTTTGATCTGTCGCAAAAACCTTCTTCTTCTTAAAACAGCTGATATACACACACCTTAATTTAATTCTAAATTCTGTAATTTTACATTGAACTTAATAAAGCAAATTTTCACCTGCTACATAAGTAGTTCATAGCACATGTGCCTTGCTAGCTGTATCTAGAGCAACATTAAGGCAGCTGGAGCAGATAGCTTTTTCATTAGTAGAAAAGTAATATATATATATATATATATATAAGTTGTTTCAGGTTCAGTGTGAGCATGTGAAAACCTACATGGATCAAATTGGTTTCTAAAATGTAGATCTTGATAAAAAAAATTCCATGGAACATAAAAATCTTACCAGGAGCAGAGGCTGGATATGGTGCATCACCTGTTCTGATTACAATACATGAACAGAGCTGAGGCATGTGCTAAAAAATCTGGTGGGTCCAGTCAGAGAAATCAGTACTATTTTTTCCAGCAATGTTGTTGACAGACTGTCGTTCATATGTAGATGAACAAGAAGGAAACACAAGGAATGTCCTCCAATCTACGTAAATGTGAGATTCCACACCACTTATCCTTTGAACTTTCTGATTCTCAGATGGAGATCAGAGAGGTGACCCTTCACACTTCCAAGATAAATTCAATGAGGTTATGTCAGTTTTCACCTGATGGGGATTTAGCTCACTGAATATGGGACTAATGGCTTCAGAAGAAGCTTCAGCCTTGGCAGTGATAGTGAATTCTGTTTCATGTTAGTTATGTATACCTCACACACTTAGCTCTAACTCACTGTAAATAGAATGGAGAGTGCTTTGTTGCTGAATAATTTATTACACATTAAATATGGCCCAAGGCAATAGAGTTTTCAAGTTCCACAAAGGCCTTATATATTTCCTGCTGTTATAATTATGCAAAGGAAATACTGACAGTCTGAATTATGAAATATAGATTATCCATTCAGCAACAGTTCAAAGAAGTATTGTATGTATGGTGTGTGATGGTACTGAGAAAAGACAGGGGATTTAAAGCATCATGTGTGCTCTTATGGTAGGCACAGCATCTGTTTAAGCATCTCCTTGCTGTGTAGCAAAGTTCTAGAGCATGAAGAGATTCTCAGTTACCCAACAAACTTGCATGACTGACACTACTGACTCATATATCCTTTAAAGCCACATTTTCTTCTCTTTTCTTTGTTTTCTAGTTTCATTTTATCCTTCTTTTCATGCTTAATGAGACATAAAAATACCTTCTCTGAAAATCTTTCATCCTAGCAGCTCAAAGAATAGCACATTAAGGCCCACAACACCTCTGTGAGGAAGGCAAGAGGTAACCAGGGATTTTTTTCATATTCTAGAAGGTGTATGAATCTCTGAAGCAGAGGGTAGCAACTTCTGAGAAGCAATGTACCTCCAGATTATTCTGAAACAGTGTAACACATTGATCTGGAAAGGTGCTGCAAAACAGATCAAGAAAAATACTCAATATTTGTGCTTAGATTAGATGTGTAAATTTATTGAAGTTACATGGTTTTAAAATGACAGATGATTAAACATTTCAGTTCTACATCTTGAAGAACCAAATATTTTAGGAAATCAGGATCAACGGATTCTTCAGTCCTAGTGATATCTGAAGAAGATACCAAACAACATGGATGGATTTTCAGCTACAGACAAATGTTAAGAATACTTTGCAATTTTGCAATGACTTTCATCAGAGTTCAAAATGCACAATGAAAGTTATGAAGCACATTAGTCCTGTGCTACAAGGGAGGATGTCATGCAAAAACAGATGATGTGATTTCCAAAGGTTAAAAAAAAAAAAAAGAGCCTGGCACAAACAGAAACACCTTGCTGGATTACTGCCCTCCACTCCTAACACTGGGTTATACTTTATCTCATAGAAATTTTAGAAAGAATTGTGCACTCCCTTTTGAATCCAGGTAGACATGCATTAATCTTAATGCTGGAAACTATGATCTAGGATTTTTTCCTTTTTTTAAAAAAAAAAGTCAGCAGGCATGGGAGAAAGATTTTGAAAATTATAAACATGTAGATGAAAACATATTTTGATTATTCAGGGGTAATTTTTTTGTGTGTTTATGTTTCTGTGCTTTTGAAGTGAAAGACTTTCAGAAAACCCACACCTTTGGTAGGAAGTTTGCTAACTTTTCCAGATGCTCCCAAAACAATCCTTGTGCAAATGGAATGATGAAACTTTCCTGTGATATGTTTGAGTGACATACTGTCTATGGAGATGATGCATCATAAGATTGATGTTATTTTAGAGGATGGAAAAAGAAATGGTTTGACAATCAGTGACATTCCAATATTCTAACACAAAAGCTACTTGTGCTGACTGACCTTCACTATCTCTATGTCAGATCAAATCCACTTTGTTCTTTTTTGTGGCATATATATACCCTTACTCATGCAGTCATGGAACTTCACCCTTGCTATAACACCATATGAAAGGAAAACAGGCTGAGAAAGCAATTCCAGCTCTTATAATGGGGGTAGGTTGGATTTAGTTTAACTGAATCAGAAATGCACTACAGTCACTGGGAGGAGAGATTGAGAACAGGCATTCTTGGAACCTGGGAAAAACAGCAAAACAAGTGTGGTTTGACTGGCAGATTTAGGGAAGGGGGCTTGATTTTCCCATATTGCCTCTCTGCTCTTCCTTGTACTTAAGCATTATGATTGAGTATTTAATTATATTGATCACGTACAATTTTTATTTTTTTTTTAATTCGGCAAAATCACTGCCTCATTTAGTGGGTGGTACTCAGTAAACAAGGCAGCTGTTCAATATTCCTTTTTATCCACTTCATTCACTGTGTGTGGTCTCATGCCTTATTTACTTCACACAATCCCAAATCAGCCCTGGGTCTGGAATTATTCACCAAATAGTATGTGATTATGCAATTAAAGACTGTATCAAAACACACAAAAGGGTAGAATTAGGATCACACACAGTTGAATTTAAGTTACTTGAATTCACTAAATTTTGTGCTCTTGATTTTTCCACCTTAGTAATCTTCTCTATGCAGTTTTGTTTTTATTTTTGCTAATCTGAGAAAATATCTGTGGTGGACCTTTGTAAACCTCAGTTACTAGAACTGCAAAATTGTGGCTTAAGTTGTGAATGGTTTGCTGTGTGGAGCTAAAAAGTCTTAATTCTTAGCATATCCCTATAAGAGTCTCAGGATTTTCTCTGCTGGGTCTTTGCTTGATGCAGCAGCATCATTCTTTCCTATGCCATTCTCCTAACGGAGCCTTCGGAGAAACAACCCCACCTTTGCTGAAGGAGTGAAAAAGGCTCATTGAAGATCTTACCTAATATAACACTGTGCCTTACACAAGGAAACCCACACAGTTCTGGAGAGAGATGACACATCCTGTTCAACAAGCCCTGGCCAGATGAGGGTACCTCAGGAATGATGGCATCCCTGAGCACAAACTATGGCCTGTGCTTGTGGCTTACCAGGGTCACTCTTTCTTCCTCACTCAGCAAACAAAGGGTATAAACTGACCCTCTATAATACTGCAGATAAAAGAACTATGCTGTCACCTACTTCATTTCCACTGTGGTTTTCACACATTTTCACCCTATTCCCATGTATAAGGGATTTTACTGTTAGCAAGGCTGTTTTTGCATGCTGCTTTTTTTTCCCCTTTATTTAATCCAAGTCTAATTATACCCAAGTATGTCTAATTATATCTCCTAATAGCAGGCTAAATAATTTCCAACCCTTCTTGGCTTTTACCCTGTTCAAATATTTAAAACCAGGGCCAGAATCTCCTCTCATTTCTAGTGAGCTGTCAGTGAGTAAAATTTAGCTTAGACCACTGGACCCACAGACTCACAGTAGGTGCAATGTGGTGTGACAAGAGGGGAGCAGCTCATACTCCAGGATAATCCTAGGATACAATCACTTTGGTAATTGAGGCCTAAATGGGTTCAATTTGGCAATTTTCCATAACCCAGATTTCTGCGGCTTTGTGGGGTCTGGGAGAGAGGAGGTGGAAGGGAGCAGGAGGATTAACTTATCAAAGGGTAAACTGATTATTTTGAATTTCAAGTGCAGAGGCTTTGCTAAATGAATGCACAGAGGGTTCCAAGCCCACACTTAGAAGCGCTGGGTTGTGGGCGCTACAAAGGGCCAACTGCTAATTAATTACTGTCACATATGTTGTGTGGATTGTTGAACCACAATTATTTTACATTCGGGCATAGCTGGAAATGTTACCCTTGTTCTTGCTTTACATGACCTGGTGCAAGACACAGATCAACATTCATCTAACTTGAGCAAAGTAGCCTGTGTGTTGGCTGCTGCTCACATTTTTTTCCTCTTTATGTTGGCTGTCTTCCTAAACCTATTGCAAAATTTGGTGTCCTGCACTTACTACCACTGCCTCCTCTTCCTCCACTTCCACTTCAAGCCATGAATAACGAAAGGCAGCTGGATTTTCTGCTGCTTTACATATTTAACAACTATTTAAATTTACTTTAAAACCCCCCCCCACCCAAGGCCAGACCTTGCCAGTGGCCTGGAATTGATCACATAGAAGGAATCCTAAGTAATCTCATTGACCAGTATCCAAAATCAAATATCCCATATCAAAACAGAAAAGATAAAGTAACATCAACTTATCCTATTAGACATTTCTGTTTAATAGGAGCTGAAGCCCTGGTTTTGAAGTAAACACAGGAGAATACTTGGAGTTATTGCTTCCTACTATTGTGGGGAACAGTTATCCCTTAAATTTATTAGGAAATTACATCTTTGGAACAGGATGTTAAAGAAAAAAAACTATAAAAATAATTTTAGTCAACATTCAAAGATTTCTAGATGTATTATAGGAGCTCATTCAGAGATTACATAAAGATTGGTTTTAAAGCATGAATATAACAGATTTTTGAACAACACACTATGAAAATATATGGAAAGTACAGCATTTCTACTTTCATCTTTGACTCAGACTGAAATACCTGAGAACATATAGGCAAACTAGTATATGTGTAAGTTTAAATTAATTTTCAAACATAGCTTTTTAAGAGCTGTAGATTCTATATCTTTCTTTTTTTTAAGTACGTTTGTGAGAAGAATATCAAACCCAAGCCTGAGGATTGGGTCCAGTTTGCCAAAACAATACACCAGGCACATCCCATTCCTTGACTGTCCCTTTCCAATTAGTCCTTAGTTAGGATCTTAACAAACACCAAACTGTCACCTTTAGCTGAAACTAATCCTGAAACAGAAATACAGGAAACAGGGCATAATATCACAATATGTTTCTTTTGCTTCTCTCCTCTTTGCCTAGATCGATCTCTGGTGTCACGAGGAGAATTAGCATTCTTTTATAGTAATTTCATTGATAAACAATTTCATTTCTCATCTCCAGATGAAGGTCTGTTGATTGCACTGACCATAAGGGTGGGCACCAAACTGCTCTGAACCATTTACACAGCCAAAACTCACTCTCAGCTGCCACAATGGATTGCTGCAAACAAGGGATGTGGAAGAACCAGGAGCTGAATTACTTTTTCCTGAAATTAATAATTATTTCAGTCTTCATAATGTAACATAATAAATATAATAAATACATCATATAATCATATATCAATTATATCATATCAATCATATAATATCATATCAATATAATATAATATTAATATTTTTTTTTATATATATATATGTACACATTTGTGTTCCTCAATGAAAGGAACTTGGAGTTGATTGTGCTTTCACTGAGAATTCCACAAATAGCTTATTGTTTTTCAAATTATTTATTCAAAACTCACTGTTTTCCAGGGGAATGAAGTTGTGGATCTGCCATTAGCAAACATTCTTTGAAAAGGAATTTTTTTCACCTTTCTATCCCAAATATCTGAAAACAGTTCTCTTGGAAAACACAATAGCCCAATGTTTTGTGTTTGGGTGGCAAGTTTTTGTAGCAGTGGGGATACAGGGTGACTTCTGAGAAGTTGCCAGAAGCTTCCCTCATGTCTGATAGAGCCAGTGCCAGATGGCTCCAGGACAGTCCCACTGCTGAGCAAGGTCAAGCTCATCAGTGATAGTGGGAGCACCTCTGGGATAGCAGTTAGGAAAAGGAAGAAAAACCAACCAGACATCAGCCACAGAGAGAGAGGACTGAGCATATGTGAAAGCAACAACCCTGCAGACCCCAAGGCCAATGAAGAAGGAGGGACAGGAGGTGCTCCAGACACCGGAGCAGAGATTCCCCTGCAGCCCTGGAGCAGCCCATGGTGAGGCAACTGTGTCCCTGAAGCCCATGGGGGTCTGTGCAGGACCAGAGATCCACCTGCAGCTCCCGGAGGACCCCAGGCTGGAGAAGGGAAAGGGCTTGAGGAGCCCTCCTCCTCCTCCCAGAGAAGGAAGAAGTGGCAGAGACAACGTGTGAGGAACTGACTGGAACCCTTGCTCCTGTGCCATGGTACCTTTTCAGGGGAGGAGGGAAAGAACAGGAGTAAATCTGAAACTGTGAAAGAGGAAAGGGGGGGAAAGATGTTTTAAGGTTTGTTTTTATTTCTCATTATCCTACTCTGATTTCACTGGCAATAAATTAAACTAATTTTCCCAAGAGGAGTCTGTTTTGCCCATGAAGGTAACTAGTGAACGACCTCCTCCTGTCCTGACCTTACAGCTTGCATTTCTGCTTCTCTGTGAATGCTGACTTTCATCCAGCATAATGGAGATCTTATCGAGGAATTTCAATGGAATCCCATGATTCCCATGCACTACTTAACATGCATCTAAAGATACAGTTTTCAAGTTTGGAGTGATTCTTTGCTTGAAGGTTTGCTCATGCTTCTGCAGTAATTCCAAACTCTGCAAAGGCTAAAACAGATGCTTTATTCTTTGAGTGAAAGCTCTGCAGGTCTGCAGACTAAGTTAGCGACAGCTGATGAGCTCCTGATACAACCAGTAGGTTTATATATGGATCATGATAAATCTTCCAACAATATAATACCGTGTTCCAAAACTTTGGGTTCTGCATTAACTTTGCACTATTTTATTTTCAAAAAGACTTCTTGTATTCATCCTGCTCATAATTTTTACGGTTGGCATGGTAACTGCCTAAAAATGTTCTAGAGGCATTACAGCTCCAAGCTTTTCTTGTAGCCTATGATGCTTAATCAAAAAGTTTGCAATACATCCCAGTACTGTAAGTGGTAAAGCTAAAAATATTGCTCTCTTCAGAGCATAAACAACTGCAACATGCCTTCAGAGAGAGTTTGTACTTACAATGAAATGGAAAAACACCAACACCCCTTTATCCACTTCTGCACTTCAGCAGTGTGCAGCGGTCTTGGAAGTCTTGAATGTCTGTCATTGAGTAAATTTTTCCCTTACAGCACTATGTTCTTTTTAGATCGAGGTAAGTATGAAGGTTGAAAGAGTTTGCTCTCTTTAATATGTGACAAAGATCCTATTTAAAGCCACAATATTGCAAATGTGTACACACAGAGGGATTATTCACAAAAGTGAATGGCAGCATTGAACTCATGGGGATGACTTACAATAGTGGTAACCTCCATGTTCAGCTGGTTACAGAATTTATATATCATTCTTAACTGACTTAACTGAGTGGTATTGTAAATATTCAATATTTATTAGAAGACAGATGCAAACTTAAAGAAGGAAGATGGGGAAAGTGAAACCATCACAGCATGATGCAGAATGCCAATGGCAAGGCTACCTGCACACAGTTATCTTGATGTGTTGGAGAGGCTACCTAGAACAGAGGCTAGACAGAGTTAGAAAAAAAAAAAAAGTATTTTTTTATTGAAAGGCCTTCAAAGGGTACAGGTTGGGCAGTGCAGGAGCCTCACAGAAGCTACACCCAAGAGGAACGATGGTCATGACTTTTTCAGACAAATAAGTTTGGACAATTTGCATATCAGAGGTTAATTTTCCAATTACACCTCCAGGTAATGAAGTCATTTACTCTAAGTTTCCCCCCAATTCACTGTTGTTTACAATTTTTGGGGTCTGAGACAGTAAGGTGTCCTTGAGTTTCAGGCCTAGAGAGAAACTGTTTTGTCTGAATAAAATGGGAGAACAGTAGCTGACAGGCTATGGAGTCTTAGTTATACACCAAAGCAGTACTGAGCTGAAAAATATAGAAGATAAAACTTAAGGCATCAATTTTGGAGCTAAATATGTACCTGCCTAAAGCATGGAACTGGAACTAGTACTATCATAACCATCACCTGTGTCAACATGCCTTGCTAGAGTGAGATTCTTCTATTACTAAGATGCACAAAACAGTTCTAGACCTTGCCTAACACACAGGGCAAACATGTCCTTGTATGGGCAAATGATGGCCCTCAGATGGCTTGTATATGTTGGTGATGTGTGTGAGAATGTAGCCTGGATGGAATACACTCCTTTTTGGTACAATTATATCTGTGTCTGTAAAACCAGGGGTTGCACCACATTTTCTTTCTAGAATATTATGAATCAAGCCAATGGAACCCTGAACTGGCCCTCATGCACTCAGTGTGAGGCCAGATGAACTCTGACACTTTAACAAATATGGACTATTAGAAGGCATGTGTGTGAATTCTATGGCAGTGTCCCAGCTGTGCATCCTTCAGCACACAGCAAAGGGGGTACAGTTATTTGCAGGGCCTGTTATCTCTCCTGAGATGCTGATCCTTTTGTTCTTCCTTCATTTCTGAAGATTTTCAAACAAGGGTATTATGTCTACTCTGGTGTGAGAGGCTTGATTAGCAGTGCACTGATGACAGCAGTGGTAATAGTAGTGCAACTGATCCTGACTCTGAAATTGTTTAGATCTGCTGGAAAATCCTATGCTGCAAAGCTCTACAATCTTATTATCTGTAAATTTCAATGTTTTGATGAAAGTCAGAGGTGCTTAGAGCTTCTGAGGATCAGGTTTCTCAATGACTTGGGTAATTTGCATTTGAAAACCTTGCTTTGAAAGGTCTGGCCACAACACTCTGTTGTACTCTAATGAAAATAGGAAAGGCTTTTTGACTGTCATGCACTGCTCTAATGAGTGTATGTGTAAGCCTGTAATTTATTTCTTTTCTGGTCTCAAGCAACAAACTAATTGGAACATAGGAAGGTAATTTTTATTGTCCCATCCTTTTGGATGCAGTTACAGTTTCCTTTTCTGTACATCACCAACTATTTTGCAATCCCCTTGATAAGACAGGTGTAGAAGATTCATCTCCCACAAGCTGAATCAAAGGTACATCCATGAGAGTGATGGTCTTGTGGAATATAAACACAGAAGCACTCAAATTCCCCAGAGTGTGGAGATTTACTTTTCTTAAGGAAACATCATGTGCTTGTTTTCAAGACAAACCTTCATTCAAACATATAAAAGGTAATGATTGTACCAGTGCAAGTTCAGTCTGTTAATACAGGATTGTGGGAACAGGCTCTTAAATAGCACCCTATTCAAATATTTTAAAATCTAGGTTTCTTTTAGGAACAACTTTTAGCTATTACTAGGTATTACATTTTCATAAGAAGGCATAAATCTGCTCTTCATTAAAGCTTTAAAGCTGCTGAAAAATCTTATTTATTATTTCATAATTTCTTTGTACTGTTCAATCTAGTTTTCTAAGGAATAAGGGCTAATGTGACCATGATGCACTTACCTGTCCATCAGTTTACTATCATTCTATCTGCCTGACTTCACAAAGACATTTTGGATCTCTTAGAAAATTTCAGAGAAATAGAAATTTCATAGTTATCATATTGCTAGTAGTGTTTTTATAATATTGAACTGCATAGGACAGAGCTATGATGTGATCCTGTGATTACCAGGCCTCGTAGCATCATTCAGCAGGAACTGTAAAAAAAGGCACTTAAAAATCCCTTCTGAAATACAAGAGATTATCTGTGGAGACATTTTCATAATGTTGAGGTTTTCTGCTCCTATTGGGAGAGACAACCTTTCAGTTTGGAGAAAAGAGGGGACTAGATGGGAGTTCTGTTTTTTCAGATCTTGTCCAATTCACTTCAAAACCCCAAGTGTAAAATTAGGTACTTCTGACTCTTAAGATAGAGAAAGGTTCACCTTAATTACCGGTCAAATCTTGCCAGGAAAGGATAAAAATTATTTCAAGCCAATTTTAGAAATACTGATTAGAGAAAATGAAGGATAAACCTAGAAGAAGTGGCAATATAGTGTTTTTTATATATTAGAGTGTTTTTAGATATTTTACCATTCCTTACTCTGTGTGACTACTGTTTCACAAAAATGAGGCATGCTTTATTGTTGAACTGGTCTTAAAGCAGAGAAAATTCCCAGCAGCTGCATGTTTAACACAGAGGTTGAATTCAAGGTGGTCATTTCTCTGACTCAAATGAAATGAGATGGTGGCTCCCATGACAAGAAGAAAGGCAGTGATCCTACTTGCCTCGGACTCTGAGTGACCACCTAATCCTGAATAATTATAGTCTTTGGATGACAGTGCTTTAAAATTACTGCCTTTCATTTGCATACACTTACAGTAAAATAAAAAGGGCAGCTTTTTCTAAATATTAAACTATTATGCTTTGAATATATATTTTCAATTTAAACTATAATTTTACATATATAATATTTAGGATACTTTATCGAGGAGATTGCAGAGGTTATTGCAACTTCTTCTTTATTTTGCAACTCTTTGGGGCAATAGTCAACTTAATTAATTTGATTCAACAGTTAAGACTTTCTGATAAATGCTACCTGTGCTGCATTAGCCAAGAAAGCCTCTCTTCCTTTGAGGAATCCTTAGAGAAATCCTCTGATTCCTGCAAAAGAACCCAAGACACAAGCAGCCTCAGACCTTGAAGACACATAACCACGTCTGTCCTTAACAACATCAATGTGAAGTTGCACATGTTAGTAAAATATGTGGATATAGGCCAGGGTAACATCGAAGGACATTTGCCAGGTCCTAATTGAGCAATAAGGCAGGGTGTAGACTCTGATCCCATGCTTTGGTATGTTGCTAGGCAAAGGGCAAAAGCTCTGGACTATCACTCAACAAGGTGTGCTGTCATTGCACAATAACTCTGTCCCGTGCACTGGGATGATTATAGAGCTCTATTTTCAGTGTGTAGAAGATACTTTATTTATGTATATTTTATTCTGCTGACAGGGAGAGGAAATAGCTGCTTGGTAAATGCTGTGTTATAGTAAGTGTATATCTATTTTTAGCTAGACAATAATGTGAAAGGTGCTGCTCTTCACAGGCATGGTGGGAGTGCATGGTCTCGCATACAAAGGCTGGATGGAAGACTTTAAAAAGCCAATGCCCTGTTCCTGCTGGGAGCTGCGGGCATGCAGAATCCTACCTATGTTTGAGAGTGAGGAAAGAGGAGTGCCTTGCTACCTCTGAGACTGAAAGGTATACCTAAAGCAAAAAATTCCCAACACATTTTGTGAGGAAATCCAGGTTATGTAAAAAGATATTTATCCATTGCTCCTTGGAAACAATTTCTCATAAGAAGCAGCATGAAATTGTTTTCAGCTTCACAGTTATCTTGTTTGTTTTGCTAATCCTCACAAAGATTAATAAAGGAATGATGAGACAACAGCAAACTGTAAGCACAGGAAGAGACTATTGCCTAAAGCATCTGGTTATGATTATGTAAACACAATGTAATAAGAAAGCTGAGAGATTTAACTTTTGAAATCTCCTTTATTCCCTTCTAAAAAAAAAAAATGCCCTTTCAGAAAATTTCCCTTATTCCCCAAGTAGCCTTTCAGTTCTTAAAGCATTGCAATTTTCACTGTAAGCTCCTTGCTGCTATTGATCAATCTACTCTAGATTTGATCTTCTATCCAAAATTTTCCTGGCTTGTATTCTGCTATATGACCCTTTAATTTGAGAGAGGTGTGTCATTAAATTTGAAGGGGACATTTTGTGTCTGCTATATGTACTATTTTCCTCCAACCCACTGGTATATACAATAAATATTTTGAGGTTTTACTATATGGTATAGTTTCTTTATCACTGAAACAGTGACCTTATCTTTAAGGGCATGAAGCTGAACACTCTCCACAGTTAGCCAGGCTAGTCACACCCTTAGATAATTTTGGTACTCACTAAAATTCCCAAGAGATAAATCTTTTAAGAATACTGTTAAATCATAAGTGTTAGCAATTTTAATATTATTTCTACTAGTTTTTGGCTTTTTTCCTCCCTTAGTAATACTAATACTAATCCCAAATTAGTAACTTTGTACAGGGTGTTAGCTGTGTGAGTTTATTTTTTTAGCCCTTTTGTTCAAAGCAGAGACTTCAGTTTTATCAAAAAATTACCTTAAATCTGTGCTTTTTATAGAATTTATACTAAACTCATTTTGACTCTTTGTTGTTATCTCTTCATAGATAACCATGCAAGAAACATTGAGAAAAATGCAGAGGAAGATCAATGCTTCAGTAATTTGAACATTTTATTAAAGCAAGAGAAATATGCACCTGTACTGTCATTTTATACCTATCTGATAATGTAGAATGAGAGGAGAGTCCAGAAGAGAAAAGTGGAAATGGCTCCTGTCTGGCATTTCTATACCATCCCCTGTAATGTGGAGAAAATCCTTCTTAACTTTAGTATCTCTTGGCAGAACATGGTCACTGCAGAGGCCTCTTAAGTGAACTCAGCTCTCATATTTTAGTAGTACTAGAGTATGCCATGTGGGTTTTTTTCATGGGGCCACCAGAAATATTTCTCCAGTGGTAGGAAAAAAATAATTCTCTCTTTTGCTTTTTTTTTTTTTTTTCTGTTTAAGCACAGGGCTTAAAGATCCATGAATGACACATGAGGCCAAACATAGACTGTTTTCTTCTTTTTTTCTTTTTTTTTTCTTTTCCCTAAGTACCCTTTAAGCTGAATTTTTCCAAAAGGAAACACATAAAATGAAGCTGAAACAGATGTCTGGCACAGGTATTTTCAATTCAGTTTGTTAGAGTCTGATAGGGCTATAAACAACAAAAACCAGTGTTTCCCTTGACTAATACAGTCAACCTTAACATCAGAAAGTCAAGTAACTTTGCTCATAATCGTAATAAGGAACTACTGACTGCCCAACTATTACATTTTTGCTGATAATACTAAGTTATAATAGATAATTAGAGTTATCAAGATGGGCAGCTGTTTCTTTGGATGAATACTGCCCTTTAATTTTTTTTAATTTAGGTAAGATACCAAAAATGTTACAAATGAGTAGTCATTCATTATATAAAGCAGCAGCTGAGCGGTAGGTGGAGGAATGGCTGCTTGTTCCTACTCCTAAGCAAACGCACGTTCAGCTTCATTTTTTAAAATTAATTTTATTTTGATGGTAAAAAAGGGGATCTCTAATGACACAGAGAGTTTCAACTGGCAAATCTTCTTTGCAGTTTTTCTCTTTAATCTCTGAAAGCTGATGTAGCTCATTCCAATTGCCCACAGCATAAGCTTTATTCTCTTGAAAGAACTTGCTCTCTTTTTAGTTTTCCTTTAATGTTTTGAGCCCTTACCAGAAATGGTAATCTTCTTAAGGTGTTGGCAGGAGCCACTGAATGCACCAAAACTAAAGCTCATATCTAATGAAGTATCCCATTATCAGGACCACCCAAATGACTCAGGTTTGTCATAGACAGAGTATACTCCTTTATATGATTTTGTAGAATTGGAAAAGAAAGAAAACTTGGGTGATTGATTAGTCAGGTTAGAAAAAGGTTATGAAGATCACTCTACCTAAATAACAGTATTTTAGTTGTTTTGAAATACATTTCTGACTATTTATCATCACAGCTAGACAGTATATCAGGGTTATTTGATTTCATGCAAACATTCTGGTTCTGGGTCCCACACCTTATGTTGAGGAACTCCCCTTGGTAATTTATAACCAACCTTTTCCCAAACTCCCCTCTTTCTGCAGCTGGAACTTGATCCTGTGGAGATAGAAACCCTAGGGGGGCTGTGAGATGCTACTGTGCATATTGGCTATAAACTTTCCCTCTGAGCACAGCTTTGGAAGTTGCAGGCTTCACGTACTGCAACACACTGTCCAGGCTGAGCCAGGGGAATCTCTTGCTGTTATGCTGCAATGGGATGGAGAGAGCAGAGCATCCCCCAGGAACTGGTTTGGGGATGGCTGGTCTGTCCTGCAGTAAGAGCCCAGGAATCAGGTGTGACTGTCATCCTCACTGCTGATTTCTCTCTGTGAAAGCCCAGAATGGGGATGGCTCTGGAAACTCTGAAGCATTTTGATTGTTTCAGCACAGGCTGGGAGTTGCCCTTGTAGCACCTACGGAAAAAACAGTGGTTTGCATCACAAGAGTGGGATGAGACATAGTGATACTTGAGCTAAATCACCACTGCTTCCCAGCACAGTTCAAGGTGTTGACTGGTCCTGGAGTAGCTGGCAGCCCGCTTAGGGAAAGATCACTTCTTTCACCATCTTGTACAGTAGTGATTATAATCTGCCAGATGAATCTTTCCTCTCCTGGAGCTGAAATCTCTGTGGCTGACAGAAGATCATATTTGGAGGCTCCACTCTTCTGAAATTGGCTTATTCTGGAAGCCTGCCAGTGTCACAGCCTGGCAAAGCAGAGGGATCAGAATTACACTTGGCTATTCACTCAGTCTTGTGAACTGTTGCATCACCACTGAAGGATGTTAGAAGCCTTTGAGTTTAAGGGACAACTCTTTAGTATTAGTGTTGTTTTGAATAATTTCCACATACCTGAGATCAGGAAAAAATATTTATTCCTCAGGTCTACTGCACATTGGAAATGTAAAACTTCTCTGTCAACAACCATTTATCCATCTTAGCCAAGGAAGCCAGGAAAAAAACCCCAACATGAAATCCCGGGAAGTAACAGACTGAAGACCCACATAGAAAGATTAGATGGCAACAGTTATTCATTCATGCCTTGGGAGACAAATAAAACAACTTCACGTTAATTTCCTCCCCACACCTCAACGCTTTTCTAAGATTAACAGAAAAAATTCCTTTAGTACACAAGTTATTTTAAGATCTTGAACTTGGAGATCTCACATCTTTTTCCATGTGTATAAATAACCCCACCTGTTGCAGTATCATATATATGTGATCATTAAAATAGAAACAAGTAAAAAATAGTAGTATACATTCAATCTAAAAGTGATTCTAGGAACAAAGCAGACATGACTAGCAGGCTTTTCCTCTTTCAAAAAGGTAAAGGGGACTCTACAGTCTGAGGTGGATTTTCCAGAGTCAAAATGCTCATTATAAAACATTGTAAAAGTTACTGGAAAATGAAAAACATAGAAATTTTCCTTGACCAAGCTGTTGATGTTCACAGACATTGTTGTCACTGCACATAGTAAAGGTTGCCAAAGTGGTACCAGGAATGCATCAAATTTGTTTCAGCTTCAGAAATTCATGTGTCCCCTTTTTGCTGTTGCATCTAAAACCACCACAGTTTTCCAGGAGTTAACAAAGTGCTTCTCCCTCATTTTCCAATAGAGATCTGAGACACAAACTGAGAAAGCTCCAAGTTATTTTGTGATAAAGTCAGCACAAAACATGAGAAGACACAGCATCTGTGTCAAACTTTGCAGGCTGTTTCTAACTACAGATGAACAGCCATACTGCAGATAAGAAAGAGATCTGAGACTAAGCTATGTGCAAATTGTTCTCAGTGAACTACAAATCCATGGTGCAAAGGTGGTTATTTTTAAAGTTATATTTTGGCTTCTTTGTTTGGTGATCATATGACATTTTCAGCACCTAGAAATCCTTTACTTATGACAGTGTCTGAATGAAATGTTGTTACTGACGTAACAATTATCTCCTCGCCCCATAGCTTTCAAGTTATGACTTAATGTTGAGAAAACTGTGGGCTAAGTGAGTGAAATAACTTCAGTACCTTCAAAGGATGTGGTTAGAATAGTCTGCAGGGGTGGGAAGAGAGTTTTCCTTTGCAGTTGGTAGAGCAGCAACAACAGAGTGTCTTTCAATTGCTTCTGTATTGCAGCTCAGGGCTTTTAGCCCCTGTCTGCTGCACCCACACACGATCTGGTACAGACACTTAAAAAGCATATAGCAACCTCTCAGCTCAAGGAGTCCTTTCAAAGCAAGCTTCAGTCACCCAGGGGGCCAGCAATCTGTAGAGGCTGCTTTTTCTATCCCTGAGATGGAGTATCACATTGGCTCTGCTGCATTGGGACCACCCTATGCCCATGGTGGAAAAATAGGATTTGCTTTTCATTAATTCTGTTACTATAAAAAATTCCTGTAGGATATTCTGTAGTTAGAGCACTGAATCATTTCTGAAACTTCCTATTCAAATATTTGTTTTATATGGCAATAGTATTAGTACTGTGCAAGTTTTATGCACTGCTATTTCCTCCCACACCCATTGAAAACTAACAAGAGCCAGCCTGTCAAAATAAGCATGTGAATTATAGATCAGCTATAACATGCTTCAAATAGCCAGTGTTCCAGCCTAGGTGATACTATATAACTCTGCTTTCTCTCTGTTTGCAAAACAGCACAGTCTACAATTCACAAAAAAAAGCCTACAAACTGAAGTCTGGAATTATCCCATCTCATTGGAGATAGTCAAAACAGGTGCTTAATAACAGAGAATTTTCACCTATTGTTGATGCAGAGACAGAAAACTTTAGTATTTAAATCATCCCTAAGGAGCACCATTGCTGGCTACTGGCAGAGCCCAAGGTGACTCTGATTTAGGTTCTTAGGTTCTTCAGGTACATACTTCATTTTCAAGAAGAAAAGAAGACAAGGCTACTCTGACCGTCCAAAAAGTTTGCAGGAAGGCTGAGCTCACTTTTTCTAGTCTGGCCTTTTTTTCATAGACTGCATCCCCTTGGAGGTGGGCTCTGGCATTGCTCTGTGGTGCCAGCTGCTCCCTGTACCCAACACCTAATACATATATTGTCCTGTAGGCAGTATTCAAAGTGATCAGGAAATGGGAGTAAATAATGTACCTGCAATGTTTGCTCATGTGGGGTGACAAAAAGGAAGACTGACTCTCAGGAGCTACACAGGGGCTTTATGCTACAGAATGACTGGGTAATAAAATGGCAGTGGAAATCCAACACTGATGAATGCAAAACAGTTCACAAGAGTGAAAATAACCTGAACTGCATGACCCAACAATGGGCTCTGATCATGGAGGGGATACAGAAATATTGGAGTCATTAATACAGACATAGGCACAAACTGTCACATTCAGCATAGCAATTAGTAGTGATCAGAAATGCAAGTCAGTATAAACAACTATTTTAAAGAAATACAGAACAAATGGTATGCCACTATAAATCTATACAGTTAGTGTATCCTGAATATTGAGTAGGTTTCCAGTTTCCCATTCCAAAGGGTATAGCAGAAGCAGAAAAGGAACAGTGAAATTAGATCTTTTATAAAAGGAATTATTAAATAGACTGAGGTTTTTCAGCTGGGGAAAGTGATGGGATATAATACAGAGCCTATAAAATCATGAACGACAGGGAGAAAGTAAGTGCAGAATTAGTGTTTGCTGCTTCTTCTAACAGTAACAAGGAGGTATCAAATGAAATTGGGAGGTTTGAATGACACAAGTTCAAACAAAGAGTTACTTCTTCATATATACAATTAAGTTATGGAATGCCTGCCCACAGGATGCTGCAGCTGATAAGAGCACATGAGGGATCAAAAGCAAATTGGAAGGATTTTCTGTAGAGAAATCCATTGATTGCTATCAAATGGAATGGAACTGCTACTGGTTCAGCAAGCAAATGGGCTAAAAATCACTGGGAGAGGAGTTGGAGACACCACTCCAAGGCTGTTCCATTATGTGCTTGCTCTGTTCTTGTCCTCTGCCATAGACATTCACAGTTACCCTGTGTGTGAGAGAAGACACTGTGTGAGATGGACCACTGTTCTGACTTTGTAAGGCCATTTTATGGTTTCAGTGTACCTAAAGAACTCCTATGCTTGTAGAGAAGAAAAGCTCATTTTAAGTAAGATCATACATCTTTTTGTCTGGTCAATGTCATCACTTAAGTAAATGGAGGGTAAAAAAATGCTCATGGAAATCCAAACAGGAAGCACTTTGCAAACAAAGAGGCACAGGCTGGTGCCTGCAGAGCTACTACTGTTCATGCTCCATGGGACCTGAAAGAGAGCTCTGCTACATTCAGCCAGAAGGACAATTACATGATTTTTTTTCCCCCCTCTCCAGCTAGGGGCAGATCTGATGCTTATCGTTTGAAGACTGTGACACACCTGGGCAGCAGCAGCACAGAACTGACAGAATCATGATAGTCAATCTTTCTGGCTAATGTTCTGATGATACCCAGGCCAGCACTCAAGGAAAACTCTCTGATTTTAGTGCTCTCACAGACTTCAGTCTTCAGTGCCAGCAGCATGGTTACACTGAAAGTGTAGCATGAAGCAAGGCTTTGTTCCAAACAACACAGAACTGGCTCATCTAACCAGCCCTACCTCTGGCTGTAGGGTGACCTTCACCATTAGCCTTTTAAAAGCCTTTCACTATATATGGCACTTTCAGTCTTGGCAAGATAAATCTGAAGGGGGAGCAAAGGGATGTCTCATGATGCAAGTACTAAGGCATTCTTGGATTTTCAAGAAAAAATACACAGAACAACTTCCTGACTCAAAGAGAGCTGTATCTGGCATGGGAAACTTCTACATTAGACCTCATCCTGACAGGGAAGTATTAATCACAAATTTAGAGTTTGTTTAGGTGGAAGTAATAATGAATTTGTTGCAATGACTTTGTTTTCTATGCTTTTAAAACACATTCTATGTTGTACACGCAAGCAGGATAAAGTACTAACCAGTAAAATTTATATCATCACCCTGAAAGATCCTGTTCTACAAAGCTAAAAAAAATTTAGAGATGTATCAGCCGGCCTGGAGGAGAAAATTTAAACCAACAAAAATGTGAATAATAATTTACAGCAAGTCAGAAAAAAATTCATTAGATCTTCAAAAAGCTACAATTGAGAAAGATGCATACACTGACTAAAACCAGTCATCTGAGGAAGCACCGGAAGAAAGTTAATATTTTGCCAATACTTCTGTAGACAAAATAGGGCAACCAGGTAATTATAGGCCTGTCAGTTTGACGTCTATTCCAGGCATAGTGATGGAATTGCTGATAGGAAAGTCAATTAATAAAGTATTAAAACAGTGCAATTTAATTAATGGCAATCAACACAGAATAATGGAAGAAAGATCTTATCAAATTAATGTGCTATTTTTATAAGACTACAAATTTGGTGGATAAAAGGAATTGTGGTAATATCTTATATTTTGACTTTGGATGCATTTGCCATAGAGTACTATGAGAGATTTTGATGGAAATCAGAACATGATGAACTCTCCATGACAGCCAACTTGTTTTAAAGCTGGCTAGCATGGGATCCAACACCCTAACATAAAGTAGGGCTCAGAGAGTGGGTTCTGCAGGCACTGCTTATCAGCCCAGTGTTAATTAACGATGATTCCAGCAGTACAGAAGGAAGCACTGTCTTTGCTAATAGTACTTTTCAAGGAAACAGAATTCATTAGTGGGCAGAAGTGGGCAATGCCTTTTTGGCATTGCTTGAGGAGCAGGTGCAGAAGAAATACCAGGTGTTTCCATGTCACCCAACATAAAGGATCTATTTAAGAACAAGTACCTCAGGCCTTACTTCACATAAGAATTCCTCTTTGGGAAGCTGAGACTGAAGAATGGATTGTTGGTCCTGATAGACCCCCAGCTGAGCCCCAGAGCCCTCTGAAATCATGTTGCCAAGAAGGCCAGTACAATCTTTTTCAGTGTGCAGAGATGCTATCCATCAAAGGGCAGTAAAGGGCTTCTGTTACTTCTGCATTTGACATTGTAGCGGGTTGACCCTGACATCAATAAAAGTATCGGAATAATGTCGGTCCTGATATCAGCAGCTCAGGAGGGATGTTGGCAAATTGGAGGTAATTCAGAGAAGAACCACAAGAATATGAATTAAAAAAAAATTGGCAGTAAAATGGAATGACTCTACAGGGTAAGTCTATTTAGATTTAGTATATCAAAGCAAAGGCTAAGGAGTAACTTGATTATGGTTTGTAAGTGCTTTCATGAGGAACAGACACTGCCTAATAGGGGAGTTTTTGCTCTGGTATAAAAATATACAAGGAAGTCCAATGAAAAGTTGAAGACACATAATTTCTGTTACATTAAGGATAGGCAACTACTGCCAACATTTACCATTTTCTCTGCACTAAAGCTGGACATCTTTTCTACCTAGTACTTCTCAAGTCCTTCTCTTGTTCAATAGGAATCAATTCCAGGTAAGCTAATGACTCATGCTGAAGAGCCAGAAATGGTCTGAACGTGGTTTACACATTTTGCACCTGTGAATGCAGCTGTAACATATATTTTTAAGTAAGAAAAAACAAGATGTTTCTGAGTGAAGAATGGGATCCAAATTTAGCTGATGGGAGTTTCTTACGCACATCAAGAGGGGCTTTGTGAATGGTGGGGGTGATGTTTCTTTCTAGCTCTGCTTTGTGAGCCTGCTTATTTTTCAGTGCTGCCCAAAAAGCTGGCAACACAAATGATTACAATGATGTTTTGGAGAACAGCTCCTAGAAGCACATCCAGTTGTCATGTTTCCATCTCACATTCGCCTCCACCAGCATCATGCTGATGGGTGCAACCGAGGAAGCAAAACCTGCTTAAGTGGGATTTGGTTCAGGTCGTGCACTTATCTGTAAAACTCCCCAAGGAAACCTCAAGTGAAAAATGAGTGTTACACATCCCTAAAAGGAAAGAGACCTTAATGGCAACTTAAGGTTGGAGTGTGTTCAATCTTAAAAGGCTAGGAATAACTAGTCACGGCATTTCATGCCTTCTCTTGTGTATGAGGGTTTCTCTGGGATGTGCAAACATAGCACTTTTGTTCCTGATCTTAGACCCATGGCTTTGTTCTACTCACCTGGCCCATTACAAAAGAAATAATAAGAAATATGCCCCCACCCCACTTTTTCTTCTCTTAGCAATACCAGTATAACTTAAAATGTGGAAAATATAAAAGAAATGGTACTTATATCTGAGCAATGAGGGAATGTTTTTCCTCAGGTTATTTCATAAAGCTAAAAGAGGGGGATGTTTAGAGGAGAATTCCACTATGTAAGATTGATTTCAATTAGCAAGGGATAACATTGATATGGATATACATAACACAACCACTTTTTAATTTCTGGGAATGGTGCCATCTGTGAATAATGAGAGTTAGTGGTAACAGAGAAATGTAAGGTCTAACTGTGGGAGCCAACAGCCTACAGCCTTGACAGTCAGATTTGGAGGGCACTGTTGTGATTTAGAAGGTCAATTTACTTCTGCTAATGCTGAAACCCATCAGCAGTGCATTCAACATACAGATGGAGACTTGTAAACTACCAGGAATGATTAGGCTGGGAACATACTGTGGTCATAGCCATAGCTAGGACCTGGGGATGTAATACTAATGCTTGGAAATATCTAATACTTAACTGAAATCCAGAACCAGAGAGGAAGATCACTGACTTTTGAGCTGAGGACTCCTTTGCTTCCTGGGTAGAACATTCTTTCACACACAGAAATTTTTCCTGAGGACAACAAAGACACTTTTTGGGTCCCAGAGTAACAAACATATAATGGCAAACCTCAAAGAACTTTTGTTAATTGCTTCTTTTCCTTTGTAATTAATGTACAATACAACAAGAAGGCAGGTCGCAGAAATGTTGGACTTGCTTCTCTCTACCTCATTTAAGTGGCTTCTGTACATAAATTATATTTTAGAGTGGGTTATTTTATTTTTTATTGCACTGTAATTAGTTGTAAATCTTGCACTGAGTTATTCAATAACACCTTTTCTTTTTGTTGTCTGGGAGAAGAATGAAGCCTAAGGCCTGATTCTGACTGCAGATATGGCACATAGGTATTTTTCATTACATACTTTATTGTATCCTTATTTCACACACACATGTAAGCCCCACACATGCAGTTCATGCAGACGGGTACATTTCTTGTCTTGACATCAACTCATTAAAAAAATAAAAATAAATGGATGCCCATAACAAAAGTCAAAATCATGAGATTTTTTTAAAGAAGAGATGCTTGTCTTCATGTCTTTAAATTGCCTTTTTGATGTATGGTGAAAAGACTTGTCTCTTTACTGTCCCATGATTTATCACTTTCTTCAGCCTTCCTTACTAATATACTAGAGTTACAGCATCAATGATAAGTGAAAACAATTACAAAAAATAGAAAAACCTATTCAAATTGGCACAGGGATCCAGCCTTGACAACTGATGGGGAGGTACTTTCAAGCATATTTTGAGCTAGCTACTTGGATTAATTTTGCTGAAATAAGAGACTGTCTTCTCACTATGACAGTTCTCGGCACTTAATAGTTGTTTAATGTTCCCAGTAGGCTCAGCTCTGCACTTTGTAAATCAGCTAAAAAATAAAATTAAGGTCTTTCTTTTACCACTTCAAAAATTATTATCCTTTTTGTTCTAGCTTGTGTTTGTACACTGATAATATATTTTCTGTAAAGGGACAAGGAGCAGACTGACCTGGAAAAGGAAGTCTTTTAAATGTAGAACTGTCTTTGATCACTCACAAGACTTGTGCTCTGATCTCAGCTCATTGACATCAATGGAAGAAAGGCTGCTATTGGCTTGGAGGGGAGGGTTGGCTCCTGTCCACACAGAGTCCATATTTGCAAAAGCAGATGTTAAAAGATAAAACAGATTGAAAATCAGAGTTACAGAAAAAGATACTTTTCTTTTCACAAGGTCAGATTTATGACACACTTCTCTTTTAATATTTTTTCTCAGTCCCTGAAACAGGAAACTCCAGCTTCTACACCTGTTTTTGCTGTTTACCTGTAGATAAATCTTGGATACAGAACAGGGGAGAGTTTGGCGGATGATTTCCATAGCATGAAAATGTAAGGCCTTCTCCACAGAGTCTTCTGGGACAGTTAAGAATAGGACAAATGCTCCAGGGAGAACATCACACACACACAATCCCTTGTCTCCCCCTCTCCCCCCTTCCTCTCCTGCAGCTGCAGAAAGAGCAATTCCAGAGAAGGAGCTCAGCACTATACTACTGGACAACATCATCAAAGAAGCAGATAATTGTAGGATCTGTTTAAAAGATAAAGAAACTTCTAATTGGATTGTCTCTTTTGGTGACAGTTTCCAGGCAAGGTAGATCAGCACAATGAAGTCCAAAGGGCAAAAGCTGGTCAGTAAGCAGTCCTAAAAGGAATCCTTCCTAATTAATTTCATTCTGATGTGTCTTCAGAAAGATCTTGGGGAGAAATGGTAGTATTGTCATATGCCAATCAGCTGGCCACTTTTGCAGGTTCCATTGATTCACTAACTGTTTTATCATACATACTCAGAAAATTTCTTTCATTCAATTGAATGAGAAAATACAATGAATCAATATTTGCCACAATTAAGTAAACACAGTTTACTTCAAACTGGAGCTTCTAAGTGTTGTGAACATGACATTGAAACTTGGACCAGCCAATGGCATCTCTTTAGCCCTGACATTCTGATGTGTTTCACATCTGTCTCATTTGGTTAAGCAGCACCGTTATGGGACACTGGATGCAGTTAGGCAAAGCTTCAATGCCAACTTGGTTTTCAGGCTTTGATCTGACTTTTATGATCTCATTCATTATCACATCTCACATGTTATATGTTGATCTTCCTCTACAGCTCCAGCTGACTGACACAGACTAAAATAACGGGCACAGAATTATGTATACCTAATGTGTCTATGAGGCAGATAAAGGGGTTTACTCCTTCAGAGCTTATTACTTTAACATTGGACTGAAATGGCAGTATCCTCATTGACATAACTGAGAGCAAAAGCAAAATTTACAAAGTATTAGGTTTGGGGAGGGATTCCATAGCAAAGGGAGTGAAATCATTAAAATACCATCTTCCGATTTAGACTCCAATTCCAATAAAAATCAGGAGTTTTCAATCAGAAGCTTAGGCTGAATTAGACTTTTCATCCCCTTCTTCTTCCACTCCTTTCTCATATTGGGCTTGGAGGCTCTGGGTAGCCTTTCTAGAGTTGCTAGGGACTGTGGCTCCAGCAGATGCTGGGTAACTAAGAAAGTTAAACAGAAAACATTTATTTACAGAACAAAGGTTGATGCAAGAGCCTAGGTCTTTGTCATAGTCAGGAGTATGCAGGGGGAGAGGAAGGGAGAAATTGTGTAAAAAGCCATCTACTAAGAAAAGAATGTTTGATTTGGATCACAGGATGTGATACTGGAGAATGTGTTGCATAACTTTATGGCTTGTCCTTATTTGCAGTGATTCAGTATCCGGCACTGCTCATCTCATTTCTAAAAATGGTATTGAAAAGTTACAAAGTATTCAGAGGTGATGGGAATAAGCGAGGAAAGGCAGGAAAAGCACCTTTTCATTTTACAGCAAATAGCAAACACTGAGTCTGCAGGTCGCCCTACTGCAGATCACTGGGTCTGTGTCCCTCCTCACTACCCAAGTGACATTCACCAGGTCAGATCTCTGTGCCAGAAGCTTGTCTTCTCCATGCCAAATTTAAAATCATGACGACCCTTTTCTCATGGTATTTATAACTGTAAAACAGGGCACTCACAGCTCCTAGTGTGGAGGACAAGACATGAGGCAGGTGCAGTGCTGTGGAGAGCCATTTCCAAAGCCTCCCCTGTCAAAACTAGACCCTGATTGCAGCATCTCTAGCCTCTTTGGAGCCTGTTCAGAGGTTTGCCTCAAAGCAAACCCCTGGGACTGACTCATCCATTGGCTATTTCATTTTCATCATACTCATTTCTTTCTACCCTTTGAAAACAGGCATCACCCAAACTCGCAGGTGTTCACCCCAAAACAACCCTTCTTCCATTTCTCATCCTTCCCTGTGCTTATGTGGGGAAAGGACACTCAAGACACAGACAGTCCCTGGGCATTGCCCCGCAAAGGCTGCAGCTCTGGGACAGACCTGTTCTCTTCTTACTGTCAGCTTGTATACAGTTTTTCCCCTTTTTTGGGGAGGCGGGAGGGAAATGGGGAAGAGGTGTGAGTATTTGTTTTGGTTTGGGCTTTTTTCGGTCGTTATTTTAAAGAAATTCACCACCAACATCCAACTAGGGAGTACATACCAGGCTAATTAGGATTTCAGGGAACCTCTCATCAAACTTCAATATATAGCTAAACTCCTGTTATTTAAACAAAAGGGGACCGATTAAAAGAAAAAAGTAAAACAAGCAAAAAAAAAAAAAAAAGCAAACAAAAAACCCAACGAAAACGCAAAAAAACCCCACCAAACCGACAGCCCGCAGCGGAGCTGGGCGGAGACAAACCGACCTCATTCATGGCTTTCTCTGTGAAAAGGTTTACGTTTTCCCTCTGTCTTCCCTTCCCCCGCACTCCCTCCTCCCCTCCGTTTTAATTTTGGGACGGATTAAGACAAGTCTGGAGTCGGGAGAACTCCTCCCACTCGACAGCATCAGGGTACAGCCGCCTGTGCTCCCCTAAGTGTGCGGGGCCCCGCGCTGCCCGGAAAAAACCGATTGCTTCATTGAGAAAAAAATCGGCCAGCACATGCGACACCGCATCAGTCCCCGCGCCCGGCAGCGGGGCGGACTCTGCTTTTAGGGGCGTTTAAGCCACTATCATTATTATTGTTATTCTTTTATTTGATATTAAAATTAATACCAACATCTCGCCCCCAGCCGCAAGGGCAATCCCCGGAGAGCTGGACCTGCCGGAGCTGTATCAGCGGTGGAGCCGCGGTCAGCACCCAGCGCTGCCCAGCGCTGCTCACACGGGCAGACACAGGGGTGGACACACGGGTGGACACACCGGCACATCCCCGGGGCCCCGAGCCGGCGGGCCGCCCCCGAGCCCCCGGCTGGGCTCGGCAGGGCTGCGGAAGGACGTCTCACCTTGTTTACCCCGATCGCGGCCGGCGCGGGGGG
>NC_031770.1:99780965-99813831 GCF_001522545.3 Parus major
CCCTGTGCCCAGGACGCGGCGCTGAGGCTGGTCGCCCGCCGCCGCCGCGCTCCCGCTCCCGCCCCCCCCGCCACACAAAGGCAGCCGCAGCTGGACGGGCGAGGGACCGCGCTCCACGCCAGGGCTCCGGTGCAGCGTCTCGGCTGGTCTTCTCCATACTCATGAACATACAAAGGTCAACCCCTATCACGATAGCACGATATGGGAGACCGCGGAATAAAACCCAGGATTTTGAAGAGCTCTCGTCCATACGGTCCATCGAGCCAAGCCAGAGTTTTAGCCCGAATCTAGGCTCGCCGAGCCCGCCGGAGACCCCGAACTTGTCGCATTGCGTTTCTTGCATCGGGAAATACTTATTGTTGGAGCCTCTCGAGGGAGACCACGTTTTCCGAGCCGTACATCTGCACAGCGGCGAGGAGCTGGTTTGCAAGGTAATGCTTCTCCTTGTTCTCCTCCTCCTCGGGTTCTCCCCTGTCGCGCCTGGGTTTCCCGTGTCTTGCAGGAGGGCGAGCACGGCCGCGTACCTCATTTATTGAACAGTGGAGAAACAAAAGGCAGGGAGACAGGATTATAGGCGAATCCCGTAACTTTTCCCTCTCTCCAGACAATGGCCACGTTATAGCGGTGGCCCGTAGCCAGGTCTGCCTTCTATTGGCAGGGGGATATTGTTCTGGAAAGAGCCGTTCTTGAAGTAGGTTTTAACGTGAGTTCAGACCAGGAGAAAGCCTCATCTTCCCCGCACTTCACTTTTCAAAATGGAGTAGGGAATCCCCAGCTAATTTTAAGGTGTTGGGACCTGCTGACTTACTCGGTTGTTGCTGCCCCCAATTCTATCTGTGCGTTGGGGTACGGAAGAGGATGGAGAGGAGGGGGTGGGGGCACATTGCCATCAGCTTTGTCTTAAAAGTGATTTAAAAAAAAGAGGAGCCACATCTAATTAATCAGCCTGAGCTCCCTCACGGTGGAGGTTGTTTGCAAACAGCATCCTCCCCCATTGCCCAACTGAGCAAGAATAAAACCTGCACACCTACGGTTTTTAGAAGTGCAGACAAAATAGCTATCCCACTCTTTGTAGCCTGCCGGCTTTTCTCTGCCTCCTCCCAGTTTGTTCCTACTATTATAAGGTGAGCTGTGGGGAAAAAGAAACCCACGTGTGAACATCTGTGGAGGGGTGTTTTTGTCTTTTTGAGCTGAGGGAATATTATCCTTTGTTCCCAAACAGTGATTCTTATTGTCTGTAGTGAGACAGACTTATGTCCAGCAAACTGAAACAGTACCCAGAAGTAGTTTCTATAACTACGTAACAAATTGCAACCTTGCAGCACATGCTGCAGTGTTTGTGTTATTCCCAAAACACAGAATTAATGCCATTTGGCAAACTTCTAGATGGAAAAGTAGATGTATTAGAGCTTACTAGTATTCCAGGGATTATTAATAGTGTTGCTGACTGTTCCATAGTTTCTCATACTTGATTCATAAAAAGTTAGGGGCTAGGCTGTAGCAGAGAATTGAAAATAATTGCTCCTCCTTGCTATTTGTGAAGATTGGGGTTCAGAGGGCAGTTTAAATATACTTACTGACTGAGATATAAAACCTGATGTTATGGCAGCCTAGGACTTAATGTGATTATTTAGGGGAAAAAAGGCCTATGGCTTTGCAAAGAACTAAAATTGCATGCTGAACTGGATGCTTTGTCACTAAACTGAAACAGAACATGAGAATTTTGAGAATGCAAGCCCAGCTCGATGCAGTAGTACAGTGCTGCACTCTAGGACATTGGCATCTTTTAATGAAATAAACAGATCTCACAAAGCTGCTGCTCTGCATGAAATTCTAGGTGAACTTGCATAGCAAGTGGTAAAGCGGGGGCTATGCGCTTCTTTGTTTCCTGTTTGGTTTGCAGGATTAAGGCACTGTTTTGATAACACTATGAACAGTATAACTGCAGCTCACAAAGACTGGGCTGGTTTTTTTTTTTCCCCTTCCATTTAAGCTGTATGTTTTTGAGCTGATCCTGACATTTGAATAGTATCAGTTTTTCCATACGTGCGAGGCACTACTAGCTGTGCTCCAAAAATACAATCTTCGCCTGGATTGCTAGTTTGTGAGTATGCAGTTGCCAGTCCTGAACTCGGCTTAATTTAATGTGTGCTTTAAAATGCCTGCAGTATCATGACAACTATTTGTCAAGTAGCCTTCCGGCAAAGAGAGGTGCTCTGGTGCCTTACTGAAGATGCTCTTAGAGATTGCTTGCAGAAATGTTGGGTTGGATAACAGACACATACTGATGATTCTCAAGATTCATTTGGCTGCACCCACTGACTGTACAGATGCCGTTATTTGCTTCAAGGCTCTGTGGCATCCAAACAATGGTAACTTCTCACTTCCAATTCCCAGCGAGACCTAAATCAAACTGCAGCTTATTGGACATTTGCTGAATTGAGGCCAGGGATCTTTAAAAGCTTGAATACAAAGAAGCCCTTTATAGAAGGTATTTGACAGTGTAGCAGTATGATAGCACTTCCTATCTACCCCCTTTCAAACACAGTACTGGTACATATCCAAAACTACTTATTTAACATAGTCTGAGAACCACAAAATGTAACTTATTTACATTATGATAATCTGGTTTAGGAGAGAATTCTGGAAGGATGTTTTTTCACATGAGGGTTTGAGCTACATGAATATTCCTGCTTAAATTTTATTTTATAGCAGCTGCTTTGTAGAATAGCCGTTCAGTTACAATGTAGTAGTTACAAGTTTTGAGATCCAAATGTCAATGAATTCTCTTCTGGAATGAATTGCACACCAGGGATTTTAGCAACACCCCCTCCCTGCCCTGGTTCTGCTTCCCTGGTGCACCATGTCACCAGAATGCCTCGGTGCTAATCCTCCCCCCGTAAAATGTGCTGGGTCTGTTTGGCAGTCTGCCTTTAAGGTTGTTTTTCCCTGTGTCGGGGTAAGGCAGCGCAGGTATGGGGTGAGGGGAAAAGGAGGTCCATGAAGAGGGGGTGTCCCAGTTTCTTGGGATTTTGGTCCTCTTCTATGGAAGCAGTTAAGATTGTGCTGTGAAGCATTAAATGATGCAGGTTTTGAAGCCTCAGGTAAATATTGATTGAACTGTATCTTCCTCACTCAATTTTTAAAGGTTTTTAAAGCTTGAGAGAAAGCAGGGAGATACTTGCTTCTCAGAGAGGGAACAAATACCCGCTCTCGGAACATAAATGCTAGAATACAGAAAGGAAAAGACCAATTGCAGTTGGAAACAGTGGTTAGAGAATTAGACCAGTTCTTCATTTTTATATTTAGTTCAAAGGACACATGACTACCTTAAATTCTTTTTACCAAAGTAACAAAACACTCACAAGTAAGTTACATATTAATCGAATTTTTATGCTGGTGGAAATGCTGATGCTTGCTTTGCAGTCCTCTGAAGCAGGTATAATTAAAAATAAGAATCACTCCTATCAATACATTGCTCATAGTCTCTTTTAACACACTGACTTCTGTTGTTCTGAATGAAGTCTTTCATTTTCTTGTAATGTGGTCTTTTCTCAATTGACTCAAATACTGATTCATTCGTCATCACTAGATTATAGTAACTTTTTATATTTGGGTTTCCCAGCAGCTTTTTTAGTTCTTACAGCTCATTCATAAGATCAGTGATAACATACTTAGTAGTAAAGGGACACTTTGCTTTTAATGGAGCACTTGATTGAAATGCAGAGTGTTCAGGGTGGTTTTGTCTTTGCCTTTTGAAGGGTGTTTGTCTGTGCTCCAACAGGCAGAGCTATTTCCCGGGTTGTCCTTCTGATCTTATAAACAGCCATTGTGGAACTGAGACTTGGAAAGTGAAAGTGACTTTGCTGTTTTTCAGAGATGAAAGAAAGGCAGGAAGTAAATAGGAATAGCAATAGATGATACTTTAAGCCTGAAAATCCTTAAGGCTTTAATGGGTTAATAAAATCAAAAGAGGCAGGCATGTGTATCAGGGTGGATTTAATGTGACAGCTTCTCTCAGTACAGAGCTACTGGCTGTATTTTTTATGAGTTTATTTAGATGGAAAATAGGAAAGAAACACACTTCCTTCTGAGTACTGTCCTTATACATCACTGGTCCTCACAGCTTAATTTAGATTGCATTCTAGATTTGAATAGGTGTTAGCTAATGTAACTATGCTTGCTACCAGTTTTGAGGACTAGCCTTTCCTGTCAAGGTTACGTGTCTTCTGTGTGTGGGGTTGTACAGTCTGCTTTGTCTTGTCCTCAGTGCCGTGAGTTTGTGACGTCCTGTTTACACTGGTGCAGCTTTCAGCAGCGACATAAATTGTACTTAGAGACGGTTTTGTTAGCAGAATCAGATCTACCATGACTTCACTGTCCTTCTTGTCACTAACCTGGCTTTACTGTCATTGTTCCTGCAGGTGTTTGATATTGGCTGCTACCAGGAGTTATTAGCACCATGTTTTTGTCTGCCTGCACATAAAAATATCAACCAAATTACTGAAATAATTCTTGGGGAGACAAAAGCGTATGTGTTCTTTGAAAGGAGCTATGGGGACATGCATTCATTTGTTCGTACCTGCAAGAAGCTTAAAGAAGAGGAGGCAGCCAAACTCTTCTATCAAATAGCTTCTGCTGTTGCACACTGCCACGATGGTGGACTGGTACTGCGAGATCTCAAGCTGCGAAAGTTTATTTTCAAGGATGAAGAAAGGTAAGAATCTCCCTCACTTTATGGCAGGGGGTGCCTGAGGTCAGATACTTGGAGTTGCAGGACATTGTACCCTTTCTTGTCACTGTACCATTTGTTTGTAGTACACTTTATTTTCCTCTGCAACCTGATAGTGGGATGGATGTGCCGTTTTACCTTCTGGCTTAGGTTTTGGAGTAAAGTAAGTATAGAGAACTGTTTGCATCAGTGCTTGGCCTCTGCACCTCTACCTAGACAAATTTCCTCATTCCTAATGGGGAGACATCTCCTGCAGGAAAGCTCTGCAAGGGTGTCTGGTGTAAGGGCTGCACCCTCATAAAGGCTGCTGGTGCTAAAAGAGTATGTTAAAGAGGAATGGGGACTGAAATGGCTCATTCCAGAGAGGAGGTGTAAAGAGGAAAAACAGTCAAGTGTTTTATGTAGAACTGTTCTGAGGACATCTTGTTTTCCATGCTGGAAGGGTCTGGAGGCTGCTTGTAAGAGTATTATGTGGTCACTAATCCTGCTAAGACTAAAACTGCCTTGCACTGGGGGTGTTGTTTGTAGTATCAGCTGCTGTAATACTTGGGGAACTACTGTTTTATTTTTTTTTAATAGTATCTCTTCCCTATACACCCTCCTATATAAATGATTTGGGAAAAGAGTATGGGAAGACAGGGAAAGCAATAGCACTGGATGCTCAGGATATATTGTTGAAGTGCTATTTCTGATATGGAGCAATAGCTGTACTTTGTAACAGTGGACATTTCCTATCTCTTTCATTGTGTTTATCAGTCTCCTTTGTCTTGAATGATGAATTTATTTGCAACTTCCACATAAGGTATCAGAGCAATAAATACTGTGAGAATAATTCCAGGCTTTCACAGAGTGATTAAATTGGAAGATGACCATTGAAAAACCCCCAAAAATCTAAATGGGAGCAGAGTCTGCCTTTGTGCTTCTTCTGTCTTAGTAGAGGATGGAGAGATGTTTTCCCCTTTTAATTAACTGCTAAAAATCGTCTGAAACTTCTTCAAACTGCTGCAGAGTAAAATGGATGTTCTGGAGAGTTCTGTTAAAAATAACCAGTGCATATCAATTTTGTTCAGGGGAATTACATGCAACAGCCAAATTCTCTAAGTTCTCCACAGGCTCAGGAAGTTGGTGATCTAAAAATAAGAAAAAACTAATACACAATTCATTCAGGAAAGAAAAGTTCCTGGTCTTAAAATAAAAATGACGTCATAAAGATGACCATCTAGCACGTTTAAATATTCTCTACTTAAATTTTATTGCAAGCTGAGTTTTGCAAAATAGGCTTTTCCTTTTAATCTGTTTACAGACTGAAAAATAATATTTTCACTTATTAATTCAGTTCAGATGATTATCTGCAAAGCATTTTTTATTGTAGCCCCAAGGTCCGATTGCATCCTCATATTTTTCAAATAAAAAAGCCTAAAATTAAATGAGATTAATGTCCATTCACAGAGAATTTCAGAGCAGGTAGATATAAACTGTACTTCCACAACTTTTACTCCCAGTTTAATAATTAAGCACCATTGTAGAACCTCTGATGCAGATAAGAAGGAAACTTGTGCAAAATAGTTGAGAGAGTGATTGTTCTCTGTTGTAGCTGATAATGTCCTAATGTTAAAGTGGATTTTTTTTTCTGGGGATATATGTAAACATGTGTGGTTTTGCATGAAGAGCAGAACTTGGAAGAGCTCCTCCAAGGGAAGGCAGATGAGCTCAGAGCAGTGCAGTGGGAGCAGATGTAGGCCTGTGCTGAATGCTGCTGAACTCCTACCCTGCTGCTTACTAGGAACTGAATGCAACATAGGAGGCACAGGGCCAAATGCTTCAGCCACCCAAGAAAAGTGGTGTGTACTGTAATAGCAGTGTTGGCTTTTATGAATGTTTTTAACTTAGCTGTTGTCTGTGAAATGACACTGGTACTCGGTTTTGAGCATTGTCTTCTAGTTCTACAATAATTCACTTTAAAGGTCAAATAGGACTTGCTGGTTATTTTTAAGATAATCATAATGCGGTTTTCTTCTGGATGTAATGTTGGTTTGTAAGTAGGAAGGTATTGTAATCCTCCCTCTGCTAAATAAACAGAGATGAAATAATGTGAGATAGAAATAGAACCAAACAGCAGTGACTGCCTTTTTTCACATCCTCTGCTCATCATACTGTAATCAGTCATCACTTTCAATCTGCTGCTATATTTAGAAATGAAAGATCTTCCTGGTCCTCCTGAGTTCACAGAGGTGTCGGTGTGCTGTCTGCACCCCTCGGAGCTCCCGTGTGTCTGAGGCTGCTGCTGAGGATCGTGTGTGCTGAGCAGTCCTTGAGGAGCTGCCGTCAGCAGCACTGCCTGGCAGATGGGTGCTGCACCATCCCTTGCTCTTTGGTGCTCATAATGAACCAAAGAGGGAGAGAAGAGATAAAAATGATGTTTTGAGAAACGTGTGTGAATTCTGCTGCTGTGTGTCACCTGCTCTTCAGTGGAGCTCTTTCGTAGTAGTTCTTTGCCTATTTCTTCAAGGCTGTTTTTCTGCAGTTCATTTTAAGTACCTACTGCTTTGGAACTTCCTCTTCTTGAAGACTCTCATGGCTTTTATTTTGGTAGAAGAAAAGATGGGAAATACAGCATGCAGGCAGCACATGAACGGAAAACTCAGTGCTTTTTTCTTATTTTATTTTTTTTTTTCTTAGTAAGATTCTTGTCTGCTGTTAGCTGAGAGCTGCCAGACTGGAGGAGCCAGAGAGAATGTGAAGGTTATATGGAAGTAGTTCCATTTGTTTAAAAAAAGAAAATCAATTTTAAAGCATTTCTTAGTACATTGTTTTTCATTGATCCTAATGAGATCCTTGTAGTTCAATAGAAAAACAGATCTCCTGAAGTTTTGCAAGTGAGTGCATACAGTGTTGAAAGACTTTTCTACCCCGTTCCCATTATCTAAATTACAGCTGAAGTTTGCAAAGATTTGGGCTCCTCATCTAGCAGCACCACGAGTGCTCTTTGCTTCAACTCGATGTCCCCCCTAAAAATGTGTATTATTAGCATGTTGCAAGTCACAGTGCCTTGAGATGTTTCTAATGAACTGGGAGGTAAGAAGGTGGAATAAAGTATTGTTGTAGACTGGTAGCACTGAGCATTTTGTAGGGGTCCTAATCGTACTAGAGGTGTTGTCTTAATGTGCTAAATCTGTGACACTCTGACCATGTCTTACACTATCGCCTGTAATTACTTCAGCACTTGAAATGAAACTCAGAATTCCACTGTGGAAACAAACAGAAACAATTTATCTGTGTTTCAAGGTAATCCATAGTTTCTTTAAATTCTGAACTTTAGGAAGTTTGAAGATAGGGTAAATTGCATTCCATGAAAGTGACGTGTGCTGTTGCTACATGGGGTTTTTGTTTTGTATAAAAAGTAGGGCAGTTGTGGCTTTTGTGGGGAGCGTGTCTGTGGATCCCTTTGTAAACTATGGGTGAAATAGCCAGTCTTGTAGTACTGAAATTTCAGAGTTAAACTCCATAAACCTGCAGCTAATTTCGATGAAGCAGAAGTTCTAAGACATTACAGCATGGCTGGAAATGTTTCGTAAGACTGAGTTAGCAAGCAGCAGCACATCTATTAAATAAGTGCAGTGGCTCCCAGAACACTGAAAATATGGAAAACAATGCTGACTTGCCATGCTGAGTCTCAACAGACCTTCTAAAATACCTCTAAGATACTTGAACACTTCAAAAATTGTGTCCTTAAACTTCAGGATGAAACTTGAATCCAAAACAGTGGATGATCTACAGTAAAACATATTCTTGTATGTTTTCTGCTTCCATCCATGTTGTTAAATGTTTTTTTTATCCTGGGTATTAAGCCAGGTTGGTGTTGATGTTGTGAGGCTCTTGCTATTGGGTGTTTTATCTGTGTTCATGGCATGGTATTTACTGTTTTCCATGTACAGCCTGTAGGTAGTAGGGCCTCATTGTAGGCCCTTGGGCAGAAGAACCATGTCCTTCTCCTAGCTGGTGTCCCATTATGATGTTGCAGAACAGGCAGGGTTTTTGGGTTGCGCTAAAAATAGTGCTATACACAGTATATAGCTAATAAAGCAGTTCATCAGTCTGATACATAGCAGATGCTTTGAGAAAGAGCCATCTGAAAGATCTCAGAATTAAATGAAGCATTTCTGTGTTGGTTGTTTCAATGGTTTGCTTAATACAAGAACATTTCTGCTGTCAAGGAATTATTAATTTCTTTAGTGTGTTTTTAAGCCTTTAATTATATTAAAATATTAGCTGTCGTAATATTCAAAGCTTAAAGACCTTGTACATTCATCATACTTGTTGAAGGGAAAATTAAAATAATTTTGGTATTTAGATATTGTAATTTTCCTCTATTCTTTGAGTAAATATGAGGCAGGTGTGATTCAATAAAAATAAACAGGATTTGACACTTTTTTGCTCTATGCCAGGGGAATGCAGCCAGTACAATACACTAATTTAGAAAGCTTGTGTTAGCATAACATATTTACTTGGTGCTCTCAGAATATTTTTCTCTCTTTAATTTCTCAGCTTTGTGTGGATGATGCTTTAACGTGACCTAGTTTTGCTGTTTGCAATTCTCATGATACAAACCTGATCCTACAAAAAATACAAATGCATATACCAACCTTTTTGCACGCAGGCCTGTCATTTTCCTATCGTTAGTAGTAAGCTTTTCTCCCCTGCATTTGTCAGATTACAGTGTGGTCAGCTGCTGCTTCATCAATGTGTTAGAATTTGCTATTTCCCTTAGAATTCCATAGAGAACATATAAGTTAATGCTTTCCCTAAGTTCTCGAAGGAGAGTCCTGAAGTGGAAGAAAAGCAAACAAAAGGGCCAAAGAGTACAAGTTCTTCATTAGTGGAGAATCACATGTCAGATTTTAAACCAGAAATCATTATTCTTAGCATATGGGAGGAAGGAGAATTTCTCAATGGACAGCAAATCTGCTGTGAGGCTTAGGGTAGAAGATTAAGCGGTTGCACAACTGTTTTTCACTGAAGGGTTCGTGCCCCCTTTGCCTTTATGTGGTTTGGTTACTAAATCTGTGTATCTCACCCTGTTCCTGGGAGCAACACTGAATTTGTTTCCTGCTAGGTGCCCTTCTCAGCAGGAGAGAAGAGAGAGGCTGTCTGCAGGTGGTGAACATCACACCCGCCCTGTGAAGTGCACAAATCTCCCCCTGAGGGCGTAGATAGTCATACAGGTTAATTGTTGTGCCAAAGGTTATAAATTAATTCAAAAGCCAGGGAAGATGTGGCTGCTGTCTGGCCCTGGGATGATAATGGGAACTCAAATGGACCTTGGGTCAGCTCAGGGCCTTTCAGTGAGAGCATGAGTGTCAAGAACCTTTGCTGTTGTACCCAGTGCTGGAGTTTGCAGGAGGTTTTACCCCTGGACTGTCGGTGGTTCATAGTAGGGCCTTGTCGTCTTCGCTCTCCCCATTCAGGCAGGATGCAGTGGTATGTGTTGGCTGTCATGCCAGTCATGGGTGGTGCCTCTCCTGAGATGCCCATCGTGGGAATGATCTCTCTGATGAAAGGTGCTTTGTAGTCCTTGGGATGTGTCTTAGGACATCTCAAATTCAGTTCAACAGCTGGTCCTTTTGAAGTCTTGAAAATCTCCATCCATAGACTTGCTTCAAAATGGTCACGTTGAATTACGAGTGGAGACTGAGGATACCTGTGGATGTCAGCGCTGGGGGTGAGAAAGGGAGGCAGGAGCCCAACTAGCCACAGCTGCAGTAGATTGTCAGAGTGAAATTCTTCTGCTGCCTTCTCTTCTATTATCACACTGGGAGATTACTTCATGCTTGGGAGGGAGGGGAGAGGTGGAGATTGTAAACAGGAGCCAACCTGGGGCATATTTAGACTTGAGCACCTGCTTTTTTGGTAAATGTGTATTGCTTGGAGACAGGATTGCAGACATTTAAGCAAAAGGTTTTCAGTAAGGTTGTGAAATAATAGCATGGCTCTGCCTTAGTGCTGAGCACCCATCCTAGGCTCATAAAGTGCGGGGCTGTTTTCACAACTTGCAATTATGTTAAAAAAATAAAATTGTGGTCTTCTTTCCCTGTAGAGCTTCATAATACATTGTATCAAAAGACCTAGAAAAGATTGGGAACACAGTATATTGTTGTCAGCACAGCCTTTTAAAACTCTGATCTTCAATGTGAGATAACAAGATAAAAGTGAGGTGGTGAAGTAGCTGTCCTGAACCAGATTCTTATAAAAAAATGGATTACCCGGGGTGTTGTACGTCTGTGGAAGGTCTGAGCTTCCACCAAACTCCTCTGTGGAAGGGTCTGCATTAGATCTCACAGCACCCCAACACATGCATCGCTGCCTACCAACTCTACCAACCTTCTGGGGAACGTGTTTTTCCTTACGCAATAAGGGCATGGAAGAAACAAAGTATATGGCATATAGGACAGGCTGTTCCCAGCAATCCTATTGGAGCTTTTAAAGCTGAGGTCTTTGGGGCACCAGCCCTTCCTGGGGGTGAGTCAGAGCATTTTTAAGTGGAATTCTGTAGGAAAGAAACCCAGAGCAGCTTAAAACAAGTTGAAAGCTGGTACTGCACGTCAGGGAGGGTGCAGGCAGGGCTGACTGTGCTGTTAGCATCCCTGCAGAGGAAGGGTGGGGGAGATGCAGTATTTAGAGGCTTCCTTATTGTGCGGAAGTGCCAGTGAAGGAATTTTCCCTTAGGAACAAGGTTCATCCTGTAAACCTGTGCTGCCTGCAAGTCCCAGTTGTCTTTATAAACATATCCTTGAGCCTGTTTCATTATGCAAGAGACTGTCTAACAGCCTTTGTGCAGGGTTTGTTTTTTTTCTTCCCTGAAGTTGTGTAGGATGTTGTGTGGTGAACACCCGTGCTCTGTGCTGTTACAGACTGGAAAGGGATCTATTGGTGAAAGGAGCAGGAGTTAAATTGATGCCATAACATTTCCCCCTGCTCCTGTGAGCCTCTCTGCCCCCAAGGAGATTGGGTAGTTGTGAGTTCAGAACGAGTCTTTGCACCAAAGCTACAAATCATCTGCCCAGGGTTTTGCTACCGCCTTCCCTGTCTCACTGGCTCCCTGATGGCAGCCTACTTCTGCATTATTTAGGAGAGATTCCCTTAGTAAAAAAAAAAAAAAATTGATTAGCAAAAGATAACTGCTTACAGTATGGAGCTTCCCATTTATTTATTTATTTATTTATTTCGCCTCCTTGTGATTCTTAATTGTGTGCTTGCTCTTCTCATCTTTATGATGGGGGTGAGCAACTGACCTCGATTAAATGACCTGTGAATTACTGGCCACCTAGGAGCAATCCCTGGTCCACTGGGCAGTCAATGGCTTGAGTGCCTCTACCTAGGGAAGGGCTTTCCTGGCCTCAGTCAGAGTAATATTGAAAGATGAGGTAACATTGCTTGAGTGCTTTTAGTTCTTACTGTTGAAGGAATATTGTGAAGAACTTCTAGAAATTGCCATGTTATGTTTACCTGCAATTGTATAAAAAAAATGGCAATTCAGATGGCAAAGATATTTGTTTCCTGATCTCCAGAGTCTGCTGCATACAATCTGTAAACCTGGATCTTCTAATTTTACCCAGCCTAAGTAACAATTGGATGGTCTATGTGGAGTGTCCGTAGCAGGATGGCTACTTCCCAAAGTATGTCATCCCAAAAGATGTCTCTTCCCAAAGCAGGTGATTTGACTATCATTCGGGGAGTGTTGCTGTGCAAAAATTGTGGGTCTGGTCTGCAGTTAGTGTTCCCAAAATGGGAATGTTAGCTCAGCTGCTCTTCAGGTATTATTTCTCATGCAGATGGCTCTGGGTACAGACTAGAGGCAGATGCTTTCATTGATTCAGGTGCAGGCTCCTTTACTACTGACTGCTTATCCACTGCAGTGGATATTTTCTTCTGAAACACTCAGACTATTATCAGTTGTTATCTCTACTTTAAATATTAAAGATTTCTATTTTTTTTTTTTTATCCTGCCTTATGAGTTTAGAGCCCTCTGTATAATTCCACTGATTTTGTATGGAAATTGTTTGCTTCTGGAAAGCAAGTGTGAATGTTGGATTCTTACAGCCTGGTTTCAGGGTCAAAAGGCAGGATAGCAATTTGCTGGTAGTCCCAAAGCTCTGCAGGGAAGAATAATGTGAATCTGTTGGAAAAAAGTATGGAATGAGCAACAAAGGCAGAGGTGAGTGCTAACTCCGAAGTTTGCGTTGGAGAATCTTCTGGAAGATGTTTAATTGATTATGTTTTGTTAGATTACTGAAGAGCAAAGTCTGAATGCAGTCAAGTAATGAATGGCATATTGATAAGAAACTGAGTGGTATTGTTTTTCATGGGTTTCCCTGACGGTTTCTATGGGGACAAAGACGCATTTCCCGTCCGAGTGCTGCTGCTGCCCTCTGATTGCACTTCTGTGGTTTCATTCACCAGTAATGGGAAAGCATTCATAGGCAGAATAGCTTCCCCTTTTTAAATAGCCATGATTCAGGGCTGTATTTTTTTTTAATGCATTAAACTAATGCAGTGTTTTATCAATGATCTGATAGATGCATAATGGTCTTTTTCCAAGTGCTTATTTGGGGTCTGCATTAAAACTTGAAATTATGTATTGTAATTACATAAGGGTTGGCAAAAGTCTTTGTTGCCCTTCAGTGTGTGTACAAAGTGATTCTGGTCCAGCTGTGGCACTAGCTTACCTTTGAACTTTGGGGATTAATTTTGTTGCAACTCTTCGTCAAGCTCAAATGCTGGTGATTTTGGAAAACTTTTTTCTTTTGTGAGGATCTTTAGTTGACTCAAGTGATTTAATTATTTAAAGTCTGAGAGGTTTTTAGAGAGCTGGTTTTGTTTGTCCTTCTTCTCTGTGATGGGAGGCGCTTGAAAGTTGATTGTGATTTCACACCTTCATGTTTGACTTTTTCTGTCCTTTGCCTTAACAAATGTCAAATTTTGAGTTGTCCAGTTAATCTGCAGTTGGATGCACTCCCCACACTTTTCTGTGGACGTTCTGTATTCTCAAAATCAACTTGTAGTTTTCAGGGTCTGTTTGTTGTTTTTGGCTTTTATTCCTTTTCCTGGGTATTTGATCTCCTTGCTTTCTGAGAGAGGCATGTGGGGGAGAGATTGCTTCTCATTCAGCATGTCTCTGCATTTCTCTGTATTTAGACTTTGAATCCCCTTTTTCCCATTCCCTTCCATACTCCCTGCCTGCTGTTCCTCTCCCAAAAAAACCTCAAAAACCACACCCAAAATCCTCACTGTATTGCAGAAAGGGGAGCTCTTTTAGCTAATGCTTGAAATGCAGACTAAGGTAAGACCAGCGGAGCTGGAAGCCGTTTCTCACAGAGATGGGGTGCTGTGCATTGGGAAATAGCAGCTTCTGAGCCAGGCTGCTCCTTTTGATTGCCTGAAAAGACGTGAAATGGCTGTTAAAAGGGGAGTGAGAGTTGCTGTGCACACCTGGGCAGTACCCACTGGGTGAGGCTGAGGTGGGTGAAATCATGTCACTGAAAATGGGCTGCAGTGGCTCACCCAGCCCCAGTCCTGGCTGGTGGTGAGGGGGGCTGGCAGAACCACCCTGTAGCTCCTTCTGCTGCCAGCTGTGTCACATCAGACAGCCCTTCCCGTCCTCCTGTGCTCTGCTGGCTGCGCGGAGGGAAAACCTGTGTTGTTGTGTACTGCAGAGACACCGGAGTTGGAGATGAAACCGGGAACACCCGAGCGAGCGGTGCCTGGGTGTAGCTGGAGGGGAGAAAAGCCCTGCTGAGGCCGTGCAGCTGGCCGAGCGTGCCGAGGGCACGCAGGGCCTGTAGCCCGCCCGGGAAACGCGTGGCCGGTGCCGCGGGAGCGCTGCCTGTGTGTGGGGAGCCATTTCACCGCCTGCACCTTGCACACGAGGGAGGCTCTGGCTGAGGGCTTGGGGGCTGACCAGGAGGAAGAGGACTGAAGGTTGTGTTTTTGTTTAATTTGGGACCTTTTGTTTCCTCAAAGCCTGTCAGCTCAGCAGGATGAAAAACCTGGGTTGAGTGTTTTCATTTGCCCATAGCTTAGAGAGGAGCAGGCAGATAAAGGCCAGCTGTTGTTCCATTTGCTTGCTTAAACAAAACCCTCTGTTTTGTGTGGAGGCTGCAGCACCTTGCGAGGAAGGCAAGATGAGGATATGGCTTTTGTGTGATGGTTCTGTTTTATTATTAAGAAATTCTTTCTTCTCTTGGAAAAAAATAGGAATTTTTGACGCACCTTTCAGTCTGTTCTCTGTGGTTTTGTACTGTGTCCATTGTAGGAAATGAGAGATTAGGGAATTCCAATAATTTTATGTAATATAAAAGCTTCTTATTGAACTGTTTTTCTAAAGTCTTTGGCAACTCCCAGAAATGTAAAATAGGATAGGAAAGTAAACAACATTTCCCTGTGTTGTTGACACTGGGATGGCAGGCGAGTGCGTGTGGGGGTGAATTCCCTCCTGGAAGTTGTTTATAAATAGCCTGCTCTGCCCCACTCCCTGTGTGTGTGTTCTGCTTCTGTTAGTTAGCAGGAGTGAGTCGAAGCTTTCCTGTCTGGCAGTTCAGTGACTTAATGCATGTTTGAGTATCTGGCCCCACTGTTTTATTGCTACACATGCTTTTCTATGGAAAAACTGAGGTGGGCAATGCAAATGGAACCACAACTCATGTCCCTGCCTTCCCTTTCATTTCCTCTTCTCTGTTCTCTACCCTCTTTGGCATGTTTTTTTCCTCTGGGCGTTTCTCCTTGCTTCTCTTCCTGTGCTGTGCAGGTGCAGGAATGTCTCAAAGCTGAGCGCTGAGAAAGGACTCTCCTAAAGTCACTCTCCTGTTGTGGACCCTCTGCTTTGTGTACAGAGGGAAATTTCTGTGGTCTTGGTAATTGTAGTTAAGTTTTTCCTTGCAGCCCGCTTCCTGTGTGGTGCATTGCTGCTGTATAGTATTATTTGAGTGCTAATGAGGGGGTCATCCATGGCCAGAAGTACTGTTAGGATGGCAGTGGTAATTAATGAGGAAGCAGGTGTCTTGAGCAAAGCACATTAGCTGAACTGAACTGGAGGAGCAAACACTGGCCTGTTTCAGGAGAGAAGGAGCTGCCCTGACACTCTGTGCTTGGGAGCCAGGTATTCGGAATTCTGTATTTATGACTTCCTCATTTGGGGCATGTTGCCAGAGGGGCTTTCACCTCTGCTAGTAAACGTATTTAGCTGTTGAAAAGGTCCAAGTGTCATGAAAGTTTATGGCACCGTTGCCTCTGGAGTACTCCATGGAGTAAAAGGCTCTTCTGTTGGTTCAAAAAAGATAGGGCTGAACTGCCCTGGAACTAAGTCTAAGCCAGAGCTGGCCCAGATGTCGCAGCTCAAGCTCAGTCAATGTTGTCTTCAGTAAACATTTAAGAAACAAGGCTCTCCTTGTCTATTTTAATGCCTGTTAAATTACGTGCTTTAGTCAAGAGACGCAAGTTTTGCCTTCTGGGATGAAGATCAGTCCCTGCCTGTAAATGTCTGTGGTATGGGAACAGGGCCATGACACAGGGCTAAGAGTGATCGTAACAGACCTGTGGGGTTGAGGAATGAGGGCAGTAACACCCAAGTTAAGTTATGATCCCAAATTGTTGAAAGGAAAATCTGCACTACTGCTAGGTCACTCTGCCATCCCAAGGCACTGGACAAGCCCTGTTGCACTGTAGTGACTCTATTCTCAAAACCATCCTTTTCTGGGAAATAGTAAAAGATACTTGGTAATCCTTTGGATGCCTCCAACAGGGATAGATTTTTAAATATAGATACAAAGCCTAGCAGTGAGAAAGGAAAGAAAGGTTATGTTCATCTAGTGCTATGACAAGCAGCTCTGCATCATTTTTTCTGCTCCTATGTGATATCCATAAGGAAAGAAAATTCTCTTGCAGAGATAATTACTGCAGCACAGTGACAAGTTCACAGTGCTTTGCAGGCAGCAGGAGTTTGCAATCTAGATAAGGCATCCCTGTCATCTCTGCAAGTTCTTTGCCAGCTTCTCTGTTCATTCCAGTGTGAGGAGCTCCTCCAGCTCAGCTGGGTAGATAAGCTTGCTGTTAATCTTGGCCTTCAGCTCACCTGATCTCCCTCACCCAAAAGTCTATTTGGGAAGACTGAAATCTGTTAAAAGTGCTCTTTCATAATTTCTCTTAAAATTGCTGGGGTAAAGGGAGATGTTGGCTGGTCGGAGGGGTCATTCAGGATCAGAGTGACCATTTTTTTACTGTTAAGCCTCATGGAATTACAGGTGTACAGAGTGGCTTTGCCAGCATGAAGGTGTCAAAATGCCCGTGTGTCATTAGAACTGGGTTTGTATTTGGGCATGAATCCTACACATGGGTAGGTTAGAGTGCATCCAGCTTAGAAAATGTCTTGAGGTTTATGTCCTTTTTTGGAAATCATGTCTGTGTAAAATTAACCAAAAGCATGGATATGGCAGTTCCTTCTCTATTTTTGAGATAAACTTACTAATGAATTTAGTGGACATGACTGTATTTGAAATCTTGTAGCTGTATGTGTGGCAGTATTCCCTATATGTCTCTAATATCTCTAACCAGTATGTAAGAGACAGCACCAATTTATCTGTAATAGCTGCTGTGAGTAGGATTTTAAACTGATGCACTTCTGCAGTTGTCAGATTTTGGTAGAGTATGACTATTACGACCATGTAATTGCAGCAGCCAGAATTTGTGTTTGATTTTACTTACCTTGATAGTGTTCTTTTTTTTTTTTTCCCTCCCACAGGACTAGAGTGAAATTGGAAAGCCTAGAAGATGCTTATATTTTAAGAGGAAATGATGACTCTCTTTCTGATAAGCATGGATGCCCAGCCTATGTGAGTCCAGAGATCTTGAACACAAATGGCAGCTACTCTGGCAAAGCAGCGGACGTATGGAGTCTAGGTGTCATGCTTTATACCATGCTAGTTGGACGCTATCCTTTCCATGACATTGAGCCTAGTTCTCTCTTCAGCAAGATCCGTCGAGGGCAGTTTAACATTCCAGAAACTCTATCCCCTAAGGCAAAATGCCTCATACGTAGCATACTGCGTCGAGAGCCATCAGAAAGGCTGACTTCACAGGAAATTCTGGACCATCCATGGTTTTCTACAGATTTTAATGTATTGAATTCAGGATATGGTGCTAAGGAAGTATCAGATCAGCTGGTGCCTGATGTCAACATGGAAGAAGACTTGGACCCATTCTTTAACTGAGCACAAAGACTGGTGTTCAGAAGGTACACAACCTGGAGATGGACACATGAAGGAGCCCTTCCTGACCGCGTTCAATCACATCCTGCATCAGCCTAGCTTGGTAGCAAAAGACACTCAGAGGTCCTCGGATTGAGAAGGAACCTCCACAAGGAGCTAATATAACAAATGTAGCATGGGGACAGATTGGGGGGGGGCGGGGAGAGCTTGCTATCAGGTTAGATTGATTTGGAGGAGAAAAGGCAGCATGGAGCAATTGTAGCTTCTCACCTTTTTGGAGCCAAGGAGACTGCACATGCCAATTCTGGTGCAGCTGTATCACTCCTGTTTCTGTTCCATTAAAAACAGTGGTAACTCACAACAAATAGAAACTTTTTTGCCTCAGCTCACATCTTGGCATCGCACTGTTAGATATTTAACTTCAGCCATTATTCAGGGAAAATACAATTGGCTAACTTTTTTAATCAGATGTCTAATAATTAATGGGATTAATACAAGAAAAAAATTAGGTGCACAAAGACGGACATGAAAAGTGGGTGCTAAAAACAAGCAAAATTTCAGTTCATGTCTCTTGATAGCTATTTTCAAGTCATTTCTTCTAAATAAACTACTTAATATTCTTGTCAGGAAATGACATTTTAATGCTTTGTTCCCTTAAGGGGAAGTAACTGTCATTTAACAGGCTGTTCTGTTTTGTGTCAAATGGTTTGTTGCAGGAAGCTATTATAACTCGAACTTCCAGATGAATTACTGCTATAATAGGGAAGAAAAAAAGAAAAGAAGAAAACTGTATAATTTTTTTTTTTTTTAAAGATATGAGATACTGGCTTCCATATCTGCCATGCTGCACGTATATGACTAGAGAGGGTAGAAAGCCCTTAACAGTGTCTTCATCTGAGTACCAATCTCTTCTTTACTGACTAGCCCATGTGTAAATAGAGGGCTCTTTATTGTTGAGGAAGAGTATTGTGGGTTTTTTCTTTGAATTCCTTTAAACTTGGGAAAAGAATTGTTTGGTTTTCATTTTTGCTTATGTCCAGACTAAGAAATAAGAGGGTATTAATAAGCTGAACATTTATATTACAGATATTCCTCTTGAAACATACACAGTAATATGCACCTTTTGTATTGTCAAGACTTATTCTATTTATTGAAGAAAATGTCACAGTAGTGATGTATTAAGCCAGTACTTCAATTACGGGTTGACTTGGGATGACATGTTACATGCTGTAGTTAACACACTTCTTTTCTGTTCAGGTATTTCTGTCCCTAAATAACTTTTTATTTAGCTTCTTTATTTTTTTTTTTCCTAGATAGCTTTATTTGATTTAGACTGGCAAATGTTTTTATTACTGCTTTTATATTGCTGTATGATATTGAAATCTCTTGGCATAAATATTTGTGTTTCCAGTACCTCAGTTGTTCTGATATTACTGCCTGTATACGTTTTGTGAAGTGGTCATGTTTTTTGGGTAGGTACATGTGGACTCTGTAGTATGTAAATGTTACTTGAATTTGTGCTTAATTATAGTATGTGGCATGTGCGTACAGCTACTTGGCATTTGACGTATGGATGCTATTTGCCTGCCTTGCAGGAAAGTTATGGTCCCACTCTCAAGAGGATGTTTCACAGTTCTTTATCAAGAGACAAAGCTAGCTGCAGCTGACCTGCCTTGGTTCTATTTTGGTAACTAAGAATATAAAGGAGTAATGTTTTTACACTCTGAAGATGGTGCTGTGTCAAGAAGGACATTTTTTTATTTTATAAGTACCTTATAGGAGGAAAGATTGGTGATGTGCATGGTGGGGTTTTACTGCCTCTGGTGCTTTGTCATGTATTTGGTTTAATGTTTTTGTCCTAATCTCTTCAATAAATAAAATTGTGCATATTTAACTAAACTTCAGTGGTGAACAGTGTTTTTACTGAATGCCTAAAGGTGCTGCAGGAGTTTGCTCTGTTAGCATCGTTCAGCTGGTATTTTTTGTGTTGCTGACAAGCTCTTGCCTATTCCATGAGCTGAGAAAACTTAGCACTTATATTTATTTACAAGTTAACACTGTAAGCCTTTTCATCAACAATTTTACCATTTGCTATGAATAAAATTGGCTTTTATTTTCTTTTCTTTTTGCTTGTCCCTGTATCTTACCAAGCCCATTTACCTTTTTCAAAAAGGGTCTTGAAATGTAGTGAGAGCATTGGTGGTGGGAGTCTCTTTGGCTGATGAAGAGAGATACCAAAATGGAGCGAGCTGGTATTTGCACTTTCCAAAATCCTGGGGCAATCTGCATTTTGCATTTGCACCTCAGCTCCAGAAAGGATCAGAATTAGCACCTGTTAATGTCTTTTATTTAAGGCCAGATTCTGTTTCTGTAATTCATCTTGATAATTAACAGATGCAGGTAGTGACATATATAAGAACATGTAAGGTAATAAGATGCTTTGAGTACATGAGGCAGGACAGATGAATCCTGGTCTATTAAGGAGAGTTTGAACTGGGCTGTTATTTGAACCACACTGCAGGCTCTTTTCAGCACCTCTGTAGTTTCAAAAAGCTATAGGTGGTTGACAGTCACCCCTATAGAAACCCCCCAGCCTCAAAGTTCTCCATTGCAAAATAAAGATTAATGCAGTAAAACTGCTAGCATAGGGTTCACTGTCAGCCTGGCTAACTTTGACGTGATTTCTTCCTAGGTAATTCTTGGCATGTGTTTCTTTTTGTAGATTGAGAATTAAAACTTGATTGTAGCACTAACCAGAAATGTTATTAACATGTAGAAACACTTGAAGATCAGTTTTTAAATGATCTGAATGCCTGCAGCCAAAGTTTAAATTACTTGAAATTCTTTCAAATCAAACTCCCACAATAAATGTGCTTTATAGAAAAAAGCAGATTGTAATCAGTCATAGAGAGAAGGGGGAGCACTGAGGATTTCCCTCTCCCCCACTAAAAGTGAAGTGAACAGCTTCTGTTCTGTTTGGGTGGAAGTAGTTAGACCTTATTTTCCAGCAACCTGCATGCTTGCTTTTTCACTGCCAGTAATTATATGAAAAATGCAGCTGACTAATGATTGCTCGTTTGCAGTGAATTTTTTATTTGAGGATAAAGCTGCAGAGGAATCCTTTGGCAGCTGAAGTCAGTTTTATAAAATGCTGAAGGGGTGTCTTGTTTTTGAAGCTTCCTTGTTACTAAAGCTAAACCCAAGAGGGGGATTTGTGATTCTGATTTCTCGCTCTTTTTTTTTGTTCTTTCTGCTTCATGGGCACTGCTAGTTGAGTATACAGGTATAGCACTGCTTGCTGCAGAAGTGCTTCAGACAGCTTTCTTCATGCTCCACCCTCAATTTGGGTAACAACTGCGGTGGGATTTGGGATTTTGCTGAGCAGACTGTCACATAATCTTAGCTGTCTCTCAGTCCTGGGGAAAAGGATGATCTCACAACTGTGCAGGGTGAAAAGCCATGTCTACAAACAAAACCATTTCACAGAATATGACCCCATGGCACACTTTAGAAGCCCTCCAGCCCCTCATTCTCCTCTACTCCTCCCAACTGGGGAAAAAAAAAAACAAACTTTTTTTTTGTTACAATATATATCCTGTCAGTGCAGCCCTGTGTGTGATTTCAAGCTACGGGCTTTTCTTCAGGACTGCACAAACAAGAGACAATTATTCCTTTGGCACCATGATGTCATATAACCTGATCCCTTAGTCTTGCTGAGGTGTGCATGTGGTGTGGAGATAAACAACTCATTTAAAAATGCATTCTCTAGTAGATGAACTACGCTTGGTAAACTTGTGTTTCTGGAAAGAAAAAGTAAACTAAAAAAGCCCAACCCAAAAGTCATGAATCCCAAACTGTGCTTTCCTGGCAATTGGAGAAGAAGGGCATGAAATTTGATGCTAAGGAAAAATTATTAAGAAGGGAAAAAAATAATACTCTTCATCCTGAAATGATTGTGTTGAAATTTGGAAATGTATGAGTGAGCTCTGTGACTAATAGCATAATGAATACCAAAAGAATTAGTAATAATCAGTTCTTTATTCTTCAAATTTTGGCTAAAATTTCTATGAAAAACTTGCTAATTTAATAAGTGACATTCCAGCTAACAACTAGCTTGTAACTTTCCTATTCTTAAAGCAGAAGCAAATGTTGAAAATTGGTAACACGATGAGACATTGAAATCAAAGTGTAAGTAACGTGGGGTATAAATGACCTGTAATATGGTGTAATTCCCCTTGAACAGGAGAAACTACTGAGGAAAATTTCTTAAGAAAATCCAAAAAAGAAACTAAAAAAACTCCTAAATCACGCCAGTTCTGGCACTGACTTTTGCTTTTCCCAATGTTCTTGACACTTACATTCTTGGTACCAGTTTCTGTGCCTCCATTTTGGTTTTTTTTGACGTCTTAATTAAGCAAATGTAGGCTATTAGCGTGAAATTCTGATCCTCTAGAAATGCCTCACCAGAGGCCTCTATAAAAATTTGAAACTCTAGGCCGTACTTAACGTGTAAATTGTTATGTATATTGGTGAGTGTATGCAAGTATGTGGAAAAAAAATACATTTACAGTGATGGTAATTTAAATTCTGAGAAATTAATTTGATATTATTTGCACTGATGTAAATGAGTGGAATCCATTTCTTAAGGGCCTCACTACTGTTCTGGGAGGTGTCATTTATTCTTTATGTAACTCAAATTTGTTTAGACTCCTCTTAAAAACTGGCTCAATACAGGAGTGGATCCCATTGTTCTGATTCTCCTGCCTCCTGCACCCAGCATCTGTAGCCAGCGGGGCAAAACGGAAATAATCTTGGCATGGCAGCTTGTGCAAAGTGGTGGGTTGCTGCTGGGCTAATTTCTGCTCAGAGGTTAAAGCATTGCAAAGCTGGTGCTGACATCATTCCAAGCACACAAAAAGCTGACGTCAGTTGCACAGTCTATTGCAAGGTGTTTATCTCCATCTGATTAGGCTGGCAAAACGTGCACTGAGAAGGCAGCACACAAAGAAGGCAACTCTGTTTGTCCATGCTTCCCACTCACCCTGACATCAGAGTCAGTCCTGGAAAGACTGAAACGTGTTGATAAGGCTTTTGTGAGAATGTATGGTACTGCCGTTGGGCTGGACTTTTTCCCATCTACATCACTAAGAATCAGTGTTGAGCACACAGTTTTTTGCAGGTGGGTGTTGGGCAGCCTCTCCTGGACAGGGCAGTCCGAGTCTGAACTTCTGGCCTTCTCCAAGTGACAAAATAAGAAGGGGCGCTATGACACAGAGCACAGACACTCCTCTTGTGTGCTCACCTAAGTGTGGGTCACTGGTCAGCAGAGAATTGCTGCTGGCTCTGTGCATTGCCCTGCCCGCAGCCCCTATCCCAACAGCGGCCTCGTCTGCTGGCCCTGCAGAGCACACAGTACCAGCTGCTGCCATGGCAGACCGAGCCACATGGCCTCTGTTTGCCCCATCTGCAGCAATGTGCTGGGGGTGTGCAGTAAGGCAGCAGAAAGCAAATACCTTCCTTCATCTGTGACCAAATGTGCCCTTATAAACAGAGACTTCCACCTTAACAGCAAATCACAGAATAAGCTGAGTTGGAAGAGACCCACGAGGATCATCGAGTCCAACACCTGGCCCTGCACAGCGCTGTCCCCAGGAGTCACATCCTGTGCCTGAGAGCTTTGTCCAAACACTTCTTGAGCTCTGTCAGGCTGGTGCTGTGACCACTGCCCTGGGAAGCCTGTTCAGTGCCCAGCCACCCTCTGGGGGAAGAAGCATTTTCTAATATCCAACCTAAACCTTCCTGACACAGCTTCAGGCCATTCCCTCAGGTCCTGTCACTGTCACCACAGAGCAGAGATCAGTGCCTGCCCCTCCTCTTCCCCTCATAAGGAAGCTGTAACTGCAGTGAGGTCCCCACTCAGTCTTCTCCAGGCTGAACAAACCAAGTAAGAGGACACCTAGAAATCGTGTGGTCTATAGATCAAGCCAAATTCTTCAAGGTATGGGGCAGAGCAGAGCAGGCTAAGTGATTTCTACTCATGCTGAGACCCGACTCTTTTAAATGTTCTCTCATAACAGGATATGGCTAAAATTTTGTCTGATTCAGTCCCTGGAAATAAGGAAAAAAAAATTAGACAGAATTCGTCAGAATTAGAATATCATAGGGTGAAAAAGGTGTAAAATTCCATGGACTTGCAGTTTAGTTTTTAAAGCTCAGTATCAGCCTGCTGGAAGAGGAGTGTTCTGCCTTACTGGTCATCAATGGGCATTTTATTGCTTCATATTTTTCTGATTTCTACCTCCTCCTATGTGTGATCACTACAACAGCAGATTATTGGTAATTTCTATGTGGTTTTTATTGTTAATTTTAGTTTTCTCGTTAGAAAGAAACATGTCTGATCCATACAGCCTTTAGAGCTGCTGCAAGATGGAGTTTATCTGTGGGTAAAAATTGAAGCTCTACTGGGTACTGAGTTTCTGACAGGGCTCCAGCTGCATTAGGGTAAAAGGATATTACTACATACAAACTTTTTATTAGAATAAACGTTGCTTAAAAAATTACATAAGATGCCTACTCTCCTTGGTAGCTCAAATCAAGGCCAATCAAATCAAGATGCTCAAGATGAGCAAGTACATGCATATTTTACCAGTTGTTACTTTTTAAAACCTCTCTAATTCAGTCAAAGGAACATATCTTGGAAGAGCAATAGCTTGATTGCAACAGAGAATTTATGGCAGAGAACAAAAAAAAAATCTTTTTCCGTTTTTTTTTCTCTATTCAACTTGACGAGAAATGTTGACAAATCCATTTTCTTGGTACTGTGTAGATTATCAAGTCTTTTCCTTGTCTGAGGAGCTGCTAGCATGAATAACCAGTGATCTCATGTAACCTCAGGACAGCAGTGAGACTTGTCAGAAAGTTTGCAATGTGCTGTCTTTAATTTAAAAAAGGAACATCAGCTACATGAAATGTGTGATTCAGAGAAATCCAGTGACATTTTGCTATTGTCTGCGGCTGATAAAACCGAATAGTCAACATTGCCTGATTTCATTCCTGCTGATTGATCAGGCCATGAGGATAACCCACATTTTACTGCAGGATGAAATTTTTCCTGGATAAATTTAGCTTTGTGTAGAAAGCAAGGACAAGGTCAAGGTTGCATTTATATCCTCAGAGCACATGAGATGCAGGGTGACTGTGCCATTCCTCCTTTTCTTTCCCCCCTTATGAGTGGTCTTTCTGCATAGGTGAAGGTAGGGAAGATAATTCCTTTTGCCACTTTTGTAGTAGAAACATTGCTGATCTGTTCCAGAATAATCCTCACACTAACCTGTCAAGGGCCAAGTGGTATTTTGAGTTCTACTTATTTTCTATTTGCACATAGGGCTGGGGGGTGGGAAGGAGAGGGGGTTCACCATATTTTTTCCATCAAGCATGCTGGGATTGTACCACTGATTTTGAAAAATGCCATAATTTAACAAGGTCTGTTTCTTCTTCCATAGTTCTTTTTCAACAGCAAAATCACCATTTTCTGTAGTTAGTAATTATAGGGGAAATTAAGTTTTTAGGTTTCAGATAGTCTTGTCTATAAATAAGTCTGAAAGATAAAAACCATAGCAAATACAGGATATTTTATGCAAGGAATCTTAATCTGTTTTTTAAAATTACAGAACAAAAATTAAAATCCTTTGGTCATTCTGTTTAAGCAGTTTTATCTACTGACTTTTTCCACCCTGCCAATACACTTTGCTTTTATTTAGGACAACTGCAATTGTAAGTGACACTTGCTACCATGGGGTTTGTCCTGCCAGGTCACTCAAAGTGCATTTGGAGGCCACCATGGTGAACACACCATAGAAGTAAGAGAGAAATGTATGTGTTGTGTGTTATATCCAAAGGCTATCTATCTCAGAAACACCAGACTTTTCTAAAGGGTAGAAGGCTTCTCATTTCTAATAGTAGATGGGATTAAGAGACTCTGAATGTTGCCGCTCCCATCCATAAGTAATGTTTCCAACATTTTAACTGTTGGATGCCAATTGTTTAGAGAAGTGGAAAGAAGTGTCTAAACTGCATTTTTCTATACTTTGCAACTTCTTGACACCACCAATTTACTGTGAGTTCCAGTCAGCTGAATCAATAACAGATATAACCTCCAGAGACTTGGGAAAGACCTGCTTTCAGGAGGTTAGTAGATAGGCTATAGGTTTCATTGTCTGGAGTGGAATCATCATGCTCTTGCTGCAGAACTAGACCAAAAGCTCTGATATTTAGGGCAGTTTTAAAGCTTGTTCCAAGATTGTTTTCACAAGAAAAGGTTACCCTGTCAGAGCACAGCAGGGGAGATTGACCGCACTTCTGAAGTCAGTATAGTCAAGCCCAAGCTTTGTTCTGCCTCAGCTCTTAAATCAAGTTTCTCTCAAAGGGGCAGAGAAACCCACTGCCAGCTTTACACGTAACAGGGAGGACAAAGACAAGACTCAGACTAATGCTACTGAAGCTGGAAGTAATGGGCTTACATAAGTGGAATTTGGGGGTAGGATTTGTCCAGCTAAATGTTGACAACTATATTTCTCTCTGCTGACTATAAAAGGAGCTCAGCATGACTAGCTCAGGCAAAGATGTCTCAAGTTAAATGGGAGTAATCCTCCCTGCTTGCCAGAACCCAATTTGTTTGCATACACAGAAAAGTCTTCTTCCCTTTGAGATACACCAGGTATCCAAGACATCCACACAAGGCTTGCAGATGAGAGACAGAGGCTGTGGAAGAGGGACCTCATGTGAAGAGAGAGATAGAGATGTGCTGGGGTGCCCTCAAGCATCTCAAATGGCAGTGTGCATATCTATATGGATATATGGAGGGTGGTCCAGAAGACTTTAACTTTTAAAAACCTAAGTCTCAGAATAGAATTTTCTTGTTATCTTGAAAGTTTCCTAGGTGTCAGCCCTTGGGTATTTAAAAAAATGCAAATAAGTGTATAATTTATGTGGGGAAATGCTCTCCTTCCTTCTTTTTTCAGTTTTGAAACAAGTTTGCAAGTGTTGTTGGCCCAGAAGGGTTTCAGGCCAAAGGAGCCTGACCCTTATATAACACGTGAGAAACTGCTCAGCCATGGATACACATGGCTGCTTTAAGCTTTCTACATCTAGCAGTCACTGGACAAAATACAGAAATAAAACCAAATTCAGAGAGAGCATAAATCACCAACATAAAAAATAGTAATCATGAATGTTGATGCATCAAGATGTACTGGGAGACTGAATAAAAGATCAAGAGCAAATGCATTTACTTACTTTTTATAGCATCTCACTATTTTATTTTCCTCTTGTTACCCTTCCATGTAGGATGTGCTACATGGAGCAGATTTAACCACCTGTTCAGTAGATAAATTAAATGCTTTAGAAAAACATTTTTCATTTCTTCCCTTTAGTGTCCACCAGTGGATGTTCTCTCTGACCCCAGAAGCAGCTGGTGTAACTCAAATAGCTCATTAAAAGTGCCTTGTGATCCTTTCTGTTGTGTACATGGCACTTTAACCTGTTTGCTCTTGGACTTTCTCCTCTAACAACTTCCCTCAAAAACAAGTTTCTTTTTATTTGGGAGAGATATTTGCGTGTTGTCAGAGAGGAAGATTCAAATTGGGCACAGCATCATAAACACAACACTTGCAAATCTCTCTGGTTTTAGGCAGTAGGAAAATGAGTTCCTAGCATTTGCTAGTACTTCTCCAGACAAGGGTGTTCATTAAACAATGTTAATGTTTTTCTTCTCTTAAAAGCCAAGCTATGGTATGAGGCAGCCTTGTGTTTAGCTGTTGCTCACTGACTAAAAATCCTATGGCAACCAATAAATGGAAGCCAAAAAATGTTGCAATATTATTTTAGAGGACTCGTCTGCTTATTTTTACAGTTAGCCTTGCATAACCTTCTACATTTTTGGACTCTGCCTTATGTAGAATATTTCTTAAAGTTTCCATTGATTTCAATTGTGCACTGCACATTAGGAAAACTCCTGAAAGAATTAGAAAAAATGAGTCACAAATACTTTCCCTTTATGATGTTATCCTGCCCTTCTATAACCTATTTATGTACTGCCCTTACATAATATTTATTTGGTGTCGTAGTTTTGCTAAGGATCTAACACTAATTTCTTTCATATGCGAAGCAAAGATGAAAACAGTGTCATGATGGTAGTTTGAAATGTGTTTGCTTCCTGGGGTTTAAACCTGTGGACACAAGTCATGATATCTGGCTTCCAGCTGAAGACTGGAGCTGGGTTTCCAGCTTGAGCCATCACATACTTATCTCAAGAGTGCGTAGGGTTTGAGACAGTCTTTTTTGTTCCAAGGTGGTTGTGTAGATGCATTATATATATTATTTATATATATTATATATTATTTCATTGCCTTATAAGCAATTAAAAGCAGTGTAATGGTGGGTTTAAAATGACATGTGAAAAAGTCCATTCAGTACCAGTGAAGCTGAAGTGTTTGGTGTATGCCTATCTCACTGTTACCCTGGCATAGCTCCTTGCTACCAGCAGAATGTCAAAGACTACATCTGTAAGATTCAGCCTTAGGATCTATAGAATCTGTAGAATCTATAGAATATATAGAATATATATATAGAAATTATATATTTCACTCTCTCATCCCACAAAAATAACCTAAAAATCCCTGCAGCCTCTGTAGCCAGCGGTGCAGCAGCACATGAATTCCTTCAGGCGGGCTCTCTATAGGTTGACTGGTTCACGCCTGATGTTGCAACCCCATCACCCATGACAAATTACACATGCAACTCTTGCAAAATTGTATTCTGAATAAATAAAGGCCTGGAACTTTATCCCTGTCTTTCTTCAGCGAATAGGACCTTAGGTTGGATGGAAATGAACAGGTTTGTGTGCCGGCATGTGAGCATGAGGCTGTGTGTGCAGCCGCATAAATGAACAGTCCCAAACGAGAGAGGGGGTGGGCATGCACCGTTCTGCTTCTGTGCACCAAGCTGCGAAAGAAGCTGAAAAAGGAAATTATAGCATGTTCCTCAGCTGCTTCCGAGTAACATAGCTTATTTCTCCAGCAAGAAGATCTGGGAAAGGTTTGGTGCTTCTGTAGGCTGGAGATTTCCTGCAAGCAGGGCTGGCAGCTGGAAAGGGAGGGAGCTGATGGGAGGTGGCAGCCTCCAGGCCTTCACCATTCGGGAAATCCTTGCCCATGCAAATATACAGGTTTTGTAATTGAAAATCTGTGTTACCTTGTGCATATATAGAAAAATAACAGGGAGAGCAACCCGTTCAATTCTTAGATTCTTTAAATACCGTCAGATGGGTTTCGGCACACAGGGCTTTAGGTTTCTGCAGGAAGAATGTCTCAGCTCCTGACAGTTCATGGACACCCAGTCTGCCCAGCCTGTGGAGCCCAGAGCATGATTTATGTCATCCCAAAGCAGATATTGATACTTGATCAGATGAGTGGTGCCCTAAACCCAATGCCTGAGAACAATTTTCTTTTTAAAACAGTGACCAAAACATGTAGCTCAAATATAGAAGGTAAAGTTGTAGTCACCAGAAATCAAGAAAGCTGTTTCCTACTTTTAGCGTGACACAAAGGCTAAGAAAATAAATATCATAATTTACATTCCCATTGGTTTCCATGGCCCTTGAACAAGGACACTAAACATGAGAAAAAAAAGAAGCATGTGTGCAAACAGATATCTTATACATTCAAAAGTATGCATTTAAAGATAATAAGGTAGAATATATCTATTCATATGATAATCCTATTAAAATGTAAACTTGGGTTGCAAGTTCTTTGGGACAAGGACAGGAGGTTTTTTCTTTACATTTGTATATAGCAGCATAAAAGGTCTGGATGTGCCTAGGACTGGGAGGTCCTTCTGACTACTGAAGTAAAATTAATATATTAGAATGGTTGAATAGTTTTAGGATCAAGTACAATATGTCCTATCTTATGAGATCAGCAGCCTTCTGCTATTCTTTGAACAAGGCCTCTGCTCTTTTCTAAATTAATTATTTCTGGATTTTTTTTGTACAATTGTTATCTATGAACTTTACCTGCAACTGACCTAGTATTGCAAAATACCCATTTCTCACAGAACCTAAGCAGGTTTTAACCCAGCTTTTGAAAGGAAAGCAAAATGTAATAATCTACTTCAGCAACTGGACTCAGAAAACAATCTATTAGGAGTAAATGAAAACAAATAATTTTCCCTCCATTGTCTTTCTCTGATAAAAGGTCACATAAAAATCTTGTAAACTGCACTACTGTCATTTTAGATGCTCCCTGTATACCTTGGAATATTATATCAAGAAAAAACATACAATATGTTTTCTGAAGGCTTTCTTTAAAGCAATAATGTTTTCAGTTACATCAAACACTGCATTATATTACACATAGTATAACTGCACTTCAGAGCAAGCAATCATATCAGATTTCTGCTAAAAAAAGAGAAGTTTTTTTAGAGTTTATATTTACAGGTTTGATAAGAATGGTTTACTGGCTTATAAAACCAGAGTGAGACAGTGTCAACAGTGATCCATTCTGAGCTACACTGATGTTTTGTACAGTCCTGTTTGGTTTATTGCTGTTGTTCATTTTGTGAACATATTTATTTATTTATTTGCTTATGCTCAGTCCTGACAAGCACTGGAAATGTTGCCAGGAACAAGGCTTTTGTGTTGATAGTCACAGCCTTGAACCTCTGTTAGGAGGGTGCCAGTGCCGCTCTAGTGAGCTGCCCACATTGATCCATCTCCAGTGTTTGGAGTGATTTCAAGTACTCCAGATCAAGAATTCTCTCTCCAAGGGTCCTCAGGCTGCAGTCAATCTGCAAAGCCTCTGTTTGGGGTTCCAAAGCACCTTACCTGAAGCCAGCACTGGCAGACACAGGTGGGCACCACTTGTGGAGGGCTGAGGAGTTTAGGAGAGTCCTAGGAGGAGGTGCTGCAGCTCGGTTTTGCTACACACCTCTAACCCAACCTTTAGATGGTTTCACACAAAAAGAAGTGTTTCGAGGGAAAACTCAGTACCTTCATAAGGTGGAGGTATGATGTCCTCTTGTTTACAACCTAGTAAGGTGTTTCTTGCAATAGGAAATGCTGTTGTAATGGAATGCTGCAAATTATGTGTACTTAGTTCTTGCTGGAGGTTATTGCAACACACATTTACTGATCTATTAATTGTGGTAGGTTAATTATAATCCCCCTTCCTTACTCAGAATGAACAGCCTTCATGAAGGGGAGATTGTGAAACAGGGGAAGAGAAAGATTAATTTATTCTTAAAAAAAAGAATGAAACTAGACAAAGAGAGAGGAATGCAGAGCACTCTGTCACCCCTTCTCACAGCTCAATACTTTCCGTGGTTCCTTTTTTTTGTTGCTACTGTGTCACTTGTCCCACCTCCTATTGCAATGCATAATTCCCAGTCAATGCATTCAAGAATTTCATACATTCACACATCACATCTTTCCAGCTTGTACTGTAGTGTTTTCTCCTCTCATATTTTAACAAAAGTTTTGTAGTTTTAGGGGTTTTTTAAAGACCTCATCTTCTGGAGTGTTTTTTGTTGTTGTTGTTGTTGTTTTTTTTCCTTTTAAAGTTCAGAGTTTTTAAACAACCTGTGTGTGTTTTGGAGTCCTGACTTGTTTGTTATTTTTGGTGCTGAAGTTGAACTGAACTACAAAAGCCAAGAAATGTCGTAAGCACAGCTCTAACTACTGTGTTGTAATCTTATTTCATTCAGCTGCTGAGGGCTTATATGGCCACTGAAAGGAATGCAGTCCTGGCTGAGTACTTTTTCCAGTGAAGAAATGTTAATTTGTTCCATGCCATCCCCATTTTTTGTGCACCTATGTTTAAAATCAGCTTTCACTGATCACCCCAGGTAAGATACAGAAGGAGAGAGGAGGAAACTGAAGTTCTGTGTAATTTCTAGACTTCTCAGAAATTATATTCTTTAAGAGCAGTGAATTTTAAAAGTTTTGTGGTTTAGTGGTTTTTATAATATACATCATTGTTTTGGAACTCAGTATTCCTCTTCAGAATATCTCAAATGTCAGAAATAAGAGATAATAGAAATAATGCACATTATCAGACCAACTTGAAAAGCACTAAGCACCATTTCACACCAGGAACCTTCAGGAGTAATGCTGTTTTGGTCCCATTTCTGGCCTATGACATGTTGGAGGTAGGTTGAAAGTTCCAGTCATGTGTTCAGAAATAACTGTCTGAAGCTGAGTTTCAATACAAAAAGTATTTTGTATCATTATTTATTTTTATTAATTAGATATTTAAAAAATATATCACATCTATGCAAATATTGTCTATAATTAATACCATACAATACAAATGATATATTAAAATTATCATATAGTGCAGAAAAATATATTTCTCTATGAGTGTAATTTGAAAACAGTTACATATTTACATGTCTGTATTTATATATAGACAAAACCAAAGGCCATTCTGTGGTCTCTGCTGTTCAGCTAGGTAAGGAACGAGCTCTCATGCTGCATGACAAAGGGCTATTTCATCAGGCTGCTCTGTCATTCCTTTCATATAAACAGGGCTAAGCAGAACCACTAGTGGTGAAAGAGCAGACTGCAGATGCCTCGCACAGATTTTGCTTTCACTCTCGGGAGCTTCTAGGGCAGAATGACTCAAGTGGCTGTGGTACCAATGCCTACAGGAAACAGGAAAAAATTAGGTGAAAGGAATGCAACAAACTGATTGAAAGAACTCAAATCTCCATAGTCATCCAGTTTCTTTCTGATCTTAATCTCTTAATTTTGCCCTTCCCTTCCCTTCCCTTCCCTTCCCTTCCCTTCCCTTCCCTTCCCTTCCCTTCCCTTCCCTTCCCTTCC
>NC_031770.1:100143877-100170504 GCF_001522545.3 Parus major
TTACCTTTCCTTTTTTTCCCTTTGATTTTCTTTCATCCCTTGCTTATCCAAAGCAAAATGTAGGAAGGTAGGAAGTCTTGGTCCTGCCTGGGAGATATTAATATGACAGACTAGTTGGCAGACCAAAAAGACAGATAAATGTTCCACCGATTTTATTTGCTTTGTGAAGATATTAGTTTGGATCCTCAGTCTTAGCCATTGACCACACTTCATGAAACTTAATATTTCATAGAAATTTAGTATCTTTGAGACCTTAACTCACCTATCAAATTTGATTGAAAAATCCCAGTGAGGTCAAAATTTATTAAAGAAAACTGACAGTTGTGGAGAGAAAGAGTTGGACCAAAAGACAGAGTTATTTTGTAAGATTTATTAATTTAGGAAATGAAATTTAAAGTCTGGTTAGGGATTAACTAGTTATTCTGAGCAGGTATGTACTGCTAGTTACATTCCATAAAATGTTTATTGCACTTTTGAACTTTCTAACTGCAGCTTATTATCTGTCATTAAATCTGGAATAGAATATGTTCCTAATTAGTAATATGTTCAAATATGATATTATAGTCCAAAGCAATTATTTTTTGGCTCTAAGAAAATTAAAGTTGTAATTATCTTTTCTTAACTATTTTAGCTGAGGTATTTTGAACTTCCCAAGTTAGGAGATTCAACTTAGTCATCTCAGCTTATCTACATGAAAAAAAATTTCTTGACTCCATCAGTCTAGATTTCATGGCTTACATTTAGGGAAAGTGGAACTAAAGCTCCCAGTGACACCCAAATTAAGCACTGCGATTACAGTACATGCACTACCAACTGTAAGTTATAAAGGAGAGGGTGGATTTTCTGACCAATACAAAGATATGCACAAAAATTAATAAATCTTAAGGGTATTTTTGTTTCTGAGTGGCTTTAGCTTTCAGGTATAGACTACACCATTTTATCCATCTCTTCAAAGCATTAAATGATTTATTAATAAAAAAAAAACAAACTAGCAGTAGGAACTGTGGGTATTGCAAAATCTTTGATCAATGATTTTGGGAAAGAGTGAGAAGGAATAAGTTTATATTTCTGAAACCAATATTTGCCTATGTTTTACAATTTTTGTGTTCTATGTGTTCAACAGTAGAAAAACTAAATAAACTGTAAAGAGGCCTAAATTCTCCCAGTGAGTCCATTGGAGGTTTATTTCAGGAAAATTCTTCTTGATTATACTTAACTTGCCTTATTGTGAACATTTAAACAACTGTGATCTTGCAATTATTCCCAATTGCCTTATCACTCTCTCCTCCAGAATTATTAATTTAAGATAATCCTCAACTGCTTTGCAGTCACCTATATTGAAGTAGTATATAATGAGATTGCAAACCAGAACACTAAGTGCATCATCTTATATGTATTGCTATATGCAAGTTATCGAAAAGAAATTTTGGTGACATCTAAACAACTGATTCATTTTTGCCTTTATAATATATAAAAAAATCCATTCATGATAGACTAGACCACAACTAGAACAGTTTAGAACAGAGAGGTCAATGGGACCTAATTGTAATGTAGAAGCTCTTCCAAGACTATTGATTTTGTCTGGGCTCTAACCAGTTGGACTGGATAGAATGGGAGGTTTCTACCAATTTCTCCTCATTGCCACTACTGATTTTACAAAAGTCATTACTGTTGGTAATTCATGACATGTTATGGTATCATTTTAAGATTTTGTATGTCTACCTTGTTGGGTGAAAGAAAAACAAGATTAATTATTATTTTGTTAAATCCAGTTGGTGTTGCTGATTACGTGTATTTAAATTTAAAAAAAATATAATGTGAATACATAAATGAAGAAGATACATAAACCCAATTAGCTTTTAAAAAACACCATATGAAAGAGGACTTGGAAAAATGATACCAGATTGTATAAGTAAAATTAAAAGTTTAGGAGCTGTTGAAGTCTCCTTTTCAGGCATTTACCACAATAATGTTCATGGAATGTTTTCCTCTTTTCTAACTTAGAGAAATCTCACTGGTATTAGCAAAGGCCAATAAAAGCTATTTTTATTGGGAGTGAAGAGACACTGCTGCCTCACATCATTAGAAACAATTTCTAGTCTCCCAGAAGACACAGTTTAATTGATAAAACATTAGTGTGATAGAGAACATTTGTCAAAAGTTAGACTTGTGAACTTACTAGAGCTTAGAAAATGAGCTGAAGTTTTCTGTTTAAGTTTTTAAGCTAGTGCTTCTTTAAAAAGAAGTTCTATTTTTATTTTTTATTTTTTTTATTATCGGTAGTGTTTTTGTGTTTTAAAATGGGAAATAACAAAAATTGGTTTTGATGCATTGGTTTTTATCCAGTAGTGCACGTAATTTAGCTTTTTATTATGAGCAATCCCTTTGGTAGTTCTCTCTGGTTTTCTAATGAAGTGTTAGTATGGATATGATTTGATTTTAACTTCTGTAATTATTTTCTCAGACATTATTGCTGCTCTGCATAACATTACAGCCTTCAGGTTTATAACATGTTCTTCTCACACATTTTGATTCACCTTTGAATGTGAAGTAAGGCTCCATGGCCACCCTCGATGCAGCAATCAAAGACCATACTATATCTTTCTACAAAAAGATGCCTGTGAGGTGTAATTACAGAATTACAAAATCACAGAAATGTCAGACGGAGGAAAATATGAAAGAGTTATTTGTGTATTAGAAACCATGGAAATGCCTGAGAACAGTCACATAGGAATGAGGGCTTCCTCCCCTAAACAGGTGGTGGGGTCTGTCAGCCAGCTGAAGTGCATCTGACAGCAGTACATGTAGTTTGGGCAGTAAGCAGGAGTTGGAAAGCACCAAGTGCACCCTCAGTCAGTTTGCAGACTGTGCCAAGTTGGGAAGGAATGTTGTTCTGCTGGAAGGCAGGAAGGCTCTGCAGAAGGATCTGGACAGGCTGGATCAATCTACTGAGGTCAGCCTTATAAGGTTGAGCAAAGCCAAATGCCAGATCCTGCCCTTGGGTCACAGCAGCCCTTGCAGTGCTATGGGCTGGGGAAGAGTGACTGTAAAGTTTCCCAGCTGAAAAGGACCTGGAAGTGCTGATCAACAGCATCTGAACCTGAGTCAGAATGTGCCAGGTAACCAAGAAAACCAGTGCAATCCTGGCCAATTGGTATCAGCAATAGTGTGGCCAGCTAGGGACTATGGAAAAAACTGTCCCTGTGCACTTAGCATTTGTGAGACTGCACCTTGAGCCCTGTGCTCAGTTCTGGGGCTGTGACACTGAGGAGTTGGATGAAGTCCAGAGAACAGAAACAGAGCTGGTGAAGGGTCTGGAGCATAAGTCTTATAGAGGAGCAGCTGAGGGAGATGAGAGGAGGTCCCTTTCCCAAGGTAATGAGCAATAGGAAGAGAGGAAGCAGACTCAAGTTGTGCCAGAGGAGATTTAAATTGGATATTAGGAAACATTTCTACACTGAATGGTTTGTCAGGCTTTGTGGTCCCTGGAGGTATTTTAAAGATGTGTAGATGTGGCACTTAGGGATGTGGCTTAATGGTGGCCTTAGCAGTGTTAGTTTATGATTGGACTTGATCATCTTAAAGGTCTTTTCAACCCTAGGTTATTAAATGATTCTAGAAATTCTAAAATCCTTACTTCCTTAGGAATTTGCATTGAATACAAAAGGTGTCCCCAATTATCTAGAAGGAGAACCAATGTTGGTTTTTTTTATTCCAAAAATCCTCCTAATGAATTCCAAGTTACAAGACTGAACTGACAGGAGATCAGGTTTTAAAACCTTTCCTTTTAAACCACTGTACAGACACTCTCTTTCAATACTCAGAATCGTGGTACAGAAGGACACTTTTACAAAGTTCCTGTGATGCAACAAGGCTCTGTAAATGTTCAGCCTTATAGTATAGAACAATTTATCATGGAAACTGTAGTATAAACTTGCATTGACATTTTCCCATACATAATATTTCTGTAATTATTCTCATCAGAAAGAACTAAAGCTTCAAGATAGATAAATTAGATCAGATACTCCATGAAAAGAACCCTACTGAATACAGAAAACTGCACCCTGCACTCTTCAAGTTTATCTCCAGAATAATGACTGAATTTGCAATACTCTAAATCACTTTATCAATGTAATCAACACTAAGCAAATGAAAAGGAGGAGCTCTCATGTTCAATAAAATGACTGGCTCCCCTACTTAGCAATACTTGATCACTGCACTTTACAAGAGATGAGATTCCTTCCACCATTATTTGTGTTACAGGCAAACACACATGCTACTTACACCAAAAGCTACTTTACAGTCATTTTATTTTAATAATTTTTTTCCCCTCTTACAGCTTCCTTTTTATTACACAAGCTACCAAGAAATAAAATAACTTTTCATCTAATTTTTATGTCTTATATAAAATTCCCTTACTGATCTCAATAGAATTTTTGTCTAAGACATGAATAAAAGCAAGGTAATGACTATCATTTGCCCTGCTCTTTAGGCTTCTGATCTGAGGGTAAAAGTATCACACTTAAATAAATTTGTATTGATTTTTAGGTGGTCTGAAACCAAAGACCTTGGCTGGGTTATTTGATGTTTTTGGTTTGGTTTTTTTGTTTAATTTCTTCTCTGAGGTTCAGATGCATGCTCATTTAAGATATGCTTACAACATTGTTGTTTTGCTGCTAACTTAGAGCACTGCACTCAAAGAGCAGTTAACATTTTTGAAATACCCCATATTAAATAAAGCTATTTATGAAGTATTTATAGTATTTTTTTAAAATATTTCTATTTTGTATTACCTGAATTACAGAAAATATTTATTTTTATTGGCTTAGGTACATTTTGTCTTCCATTTTGACTTTGCCCAAAAATTCTTTGTCCATTAGGTCATGCTAGTTACTTGTAAGGTAGTACAATAAAGAGACAGTTCCACCTAATGCTACCTCTTAGAAGAACAGAAATTATTTTTCCTGATCATAGTCTTAATATAGTGAAAATTTATTTTTGATGTACTGCTTTGTGTCTTAGTCTGCCAACACTTAAGTCTAAGAATTTAGTTTTCTGTTCTAGGCTTCTCCCCCTCTTCTAGGGTCCTGTAACAGTGTTCACTCACATTGGGACAGCCTGAGTTTTCCATTTATATTTTACTCAGCTGTCTGCTCATCTCTCCATGTTTCAGCTGTCTTCAAAGACAAATAAGTCATTAATCTGACTTGTATTTCAGAGCCTCTTTTCAGATAGGATAAATTTCTCTAGTGTGTCTATTTTCCTCCCCATTGCTTTTTGAGGAATCCTTTGGTGAGTAGCTCAAATGACATTTTAACACTAGAGACTTGACACTGCCAGACGAAACCCACTCCTTGTCTCCCCATTTTCCCTGCTGAGCTTTCCCCAGCATTTCACTGCAAATCTGCAGACAATCAGTCACTGTGTCTAAAACCAGAACTGAAGCTCAGCCTCAGAACTGGAGTTATAATCAGGTCCATCTGGAAGATCATGGCCATGCCTGAATAAAGGGGCATGGACAGATGCAGGGGTAAAGTCCAGAGCTGAAACACAGTTCCCAGGTGGAGGATGGCCCTGTGGACACCTCACCATGCTGGCTCACACAGCTCATCTCATTTCATCCTGACCCCAGCTTTGGGGCACCACCCTGCATCTCCATCCTGGAGCACAGGATGTGCTCACACAGCAGATCCCCATGGAGCTGGGCTCTAATTCAGCGTCCCATGCCTCTCACTGGGAAACACTCAGGACTGCAGCTTGTGTTTGCTGAATTCCATGCTTCCAGACCCACTTCTCTTAGGAATCTAATGACCCCTCACCACTGTTGTTATCATCTTTTCCACAGACTTTTTCTCATAGTTGCTGGTATTAACATCAGCTAGCAATGTACAGTCTATGCCTAACAGATGGGGCATAAAACACCCTCCAATTTTTCCCGAAGGTAAAGTCACAATTTCATTTTTCATTTTCAAACTATTTTTTGTCTTAGCAGTTTTAGCTTGTCCATATATGTTCCTTGAAGGCTTTCATTCCTTCATTATTACTACTATTTGGGAGAAACACAAATCCCATATTCCATGATGCTGTCCTCACAGAGGTGCAATTAAGGCCTGTCAGCAGTACAAATGGAAATGTTACCAATGGACTATAAATACAAAAACATCACAAGAATAATGCTCCACAATGTTGGCTCTCACGCCTCAGTGACAAAGCACTCTAACAATAATTATATACAGAGATTTATTCTATACTCCAGTGAGTTAACAAATTCTAACCTACAGACCCTAAAATAGAAGAATAAAAAGCAATTTTTCTCCATCTGTTGGACTTTCCTCTCCTGCTCTAGTGACTCTTCATTAGTTTTGAAACAACATTCTCATTGCATCTGATAGAAATACATCCGCAAATATTACTACTCTGTGTGCTTTTTTAGAACTATCCAAAGTATATTTATTGCCAAGTTAGTAGTAAATGATATTAAAATCTTTTTCAGAAATAAAATTAGCATCAGTGTCAAAATCTTCTCATTTTACATCTTTGTTTTAAATTAGCACATTCTAGTAATTAGTGATATGCAGTGTAACTAAACAAGGAAATTCATATTGAGTAACAAGTTCAGTTATGAAAATAATACACTTTTCTGCTTGTTAATTAGTTTATAAATCAAATAATCTTCAGAGAATAATTTAATTTTTTTAAAGAGATTAAACAATAATGTGAAAATAAACATGAAAGAATATATTGAATTATATTGTGCATCAAAAATTCTGAAATTCATTGTGCTACATGACATAGTGGTTTGGACATTCTGCATCTCATTTTCTGAGAGAAAATTCAGGATGGTGGAAACTGTAAAGGTGTCAAAAAGGTGTTTCAGGGATAAATCTACCAAAGTTGACATGATGATCTATACTGACCTTGTATCAGACTAAAAAGACTTTAAAAGACTGAGATAACATCATGACAGAATGTAAATAACCTCACTCATAAAAAAAATTACATAACAAGGGCTATAACATCTATTAGGAAAGAGGAAATAAATACCAGAAACTTAAACTGAGTATTCTGAAATAGAGAGGTTGATGATAATCTTTTTAAAACACAAGAATAATCGATAATTGCAATAAATTAGCAAGGAAATTGTTACATCCTAGCTATACTTTGATGCCTCAAGAACAGGATTTCTTTCCAATGGATATGCTTTAGACCAAAAAAATGGCAAAATCCATGGCATGTAATATACAAAGGAGGAGAGACAGAATTCCTGGTGTTCTTTATTGTGCTTTGCCTTTATGCATCTTGGTGAGTAGGGCCCTGCAAGATGCAGAAATCTATTTATGAAACTAGTTGTGGGAATGAGACCTATAGGAAATACAGAAAGGAGAGTCAGAAAACACAGTGAGTAGAAAGCTAACAATCCTACTTTTATTTATGTTTTGAGTGTTGCAATTTACCTTGCATAAGTAAACAAGGTTGCAATATCAAGGAACATCAGTTATACATGCCTGAGCATACTTTTGTCCCTAAGGTATATTTGCTATGATGTATTTAATAGCATTATCATACATTTATTTTCACAAGATTCATTCACAGTGCACAGAGAATTGTGAATGAAGTAACTGAGCAAAATTTAATTTAATTCTATTTAATGGGTTGTTCTCTGTCTTGTGCATAGTTTATCAGTAAATCCACATGCATAACACTTAGAACTGTTCTCAGTAATATTTTTGGTCTTTAGTGTTTATCACATCTTGTTCATATCTTTATTATAAGAAATGCAAATATAATTTGGACAAAAGATTTAACATAAACTGATGAATTGACTTTATTGCATAAGATTATAAACAAATATGAAGGTGACATTTTGGGGAACAATTTAGAAATATCTGTTTATTGCCTGAACTTACATGACAGCTGGTCTAAATAACGAGGAAGAGAGAAAATACTGAAACACAAGGATTAACATGGATTTATTGTATGAAAACCGTGTCTGACAAAACTAAAAGATAGAATGACTGACTTTATGAATGTGGAGAAAAGAGGAGATGCTGGTAACTGTCTCACAGGACCAGTATGGTTTGTATAAGTTCACTGTGTGATGGATGGACCACTGGCTGTTGCAGTTGCCACAAAGAAACTGAAGTTCTGAGGTATCACATGGAAGGCTTACTGGTTCCAGAAATTACTTTCTTTATGAGAAATTATACACTTTTTATGAGAAGTTCCAAGCTCTGATCAAGAATAATTTTTTCTTCTTTTTTTTAATATTCTTTTTTTTCTCTCTATTCACAAGTTCATATGTATTCTGAGCAGGTTTTTATATAAAGGAATTGAGTAGAAAAAATGTTATAGTGAACACAAGAAAACTTGAGAAAAATTATGATCTGCTTAGTAGTTTTTAATGAGTTCAATAAAAGAGAAAATAAAACAAGGATAAACTAATACTCGAGTGTCATGCAAGCCTCAGCATTTTTAATAATGAAAAATGAAATACAATGTTGCTGTCCTTAAACAGGACTTTGCAGAATAAGCTTTTAAAATAGAAATGCATTGGTTTTTGCTATGATACATTCCAAGGTGATGCTTGTGTTTCTCTACCTTCAAGTTGCCAGGTTATTTAATCTACTGGTCTGTAGAGATTCAGAATATATTCTTCTCCGGAGTATTAATTCAAAACTAGATTACCAGAGAATAAAGCACTACAGTTTCACAGCTGCTGCAACAGTACTAAGCAGAAGTATTAATAAGATGGATTTCTGTGGTTAGAATACATGACACCTTGGAAATTAACACCTAAATTAATTTTACTGACTATGAAAGCATCAACTGGTAGCCAACAGTGTGGCTGCTCTCTGTATTCAATAATGAGAGAGAAGTACTGCAAGAACTGGATTCCTCACAACTCTCCAAAATGGCCCAAGGAAAGATGAATAACGTTGTTCTGTTTAAAAATAAAGTAGTTTTATATTTACTTGCAAACCATACATGTGAAGCCTTATTTCCTGAACAGCAGAGGAGTAAAACATTCTAATCCATGTTTTTTACCAACTTCTAGACAAAACTTTAATACAATTTAAAATGCCTTCACTAAATGCTTTATATAATAAACTTGTTACTCAGTCTCTGGCTAAACTTCTCAAGGGTTCTTTTTGATCATCTTTGATTACCTTTTAAAAGAAAAAAAAATAGTAAAATATTTCTTGAAGATCTGCACTTGAAGACTACTTTCCATGATGCTGTGTAGGATTCTTTGTCCATTTTGGAAAGAAAAATCTGAAAAATTCTTGACAAGCACTGGAGAAAGGTCAGAACTATAGTTACTATTAACTGACAGGCACTCCACTGTGGGATAAACACTACAGGAATTACAAACACTCTCCTCAGGCTTCAAGCTGCCGATGTGTGACCATCATTGGAATGTGCAGCAAGAACAGTACGGTGGGACACTACAGTTTCTGTATGTTTTAGCACAGATAGCAGGTCTGAGCTGGAATTTTGAGAACAGATTTAAGGGTGTTCTCCCAACATGACTGAAACAGACATGCCATCTAAAGTGAGATAGAGACAAAATAGAGATCTACAAATGATTGCTGTTTCTGGCTTGCAGAACAGCGCTCTCTGGGTATGATTCCTATGTTATCCTTTTAAAGAGCTTTTACACATGCTGATAACAAATTTGAGAAGAAAATTCCTGCCAGGACTTACTTCACTTTTTTGACAAAATGAAAGAAAAGGCCAAGTTGAGTCCAGATCAATTTTCAGAAAACAAGCTCAGAGACTGATTTATTATTTACATATTTCAGGTAATAATATAAGACTAAGGTTTGTAGACATAGAGAAAAGTAAATATTTTAAATGTCCTGTATACCGTATTCTAAAATATACCTGTTTGTGAGTGTGTGTTGTGTTCATACCCGGATAGGCATCATTTATTTTATCAAATTTTAGCCACTTAGAAGACTGATAGTCAAGTTTCTTGTATGGCTGGGAATTGTCTTGTGACATGGTATGGAGTTTCTATACAGTGCAGTACATTCCATTAGCACAGATAACTCTCTTAAGAAGACACTGATGGTCTGCAGCCGTTTCCTTCCACCAAGCACTGAGGAAACCTAGGACAATCTTTCTGTAACATCTTGAAACCTGTTGTTCCTTTTCTTTCCTAAATTTCCTCTTCTCTATTCTGTATTCATATCAAGATATCTTCATACAAAGCATTTCAAGACATCTGTATACAATGTGCCATCCATATTGTGCCATCCAAATGTGACATCTCTATTAGCTGACGACACAAAGCTGTGGCACAGGTACAGCACCTGTCTGCAGCCATCCAAGCAGCTTTTAACACAGCCTTGACTCGTGCTGACTTTCTCCCAGATAGCTCCCAGTGCTGCAGGGGTGGCATGATGCATACTTAGCATACTTAGGGAAGAAAAATAACATATTTGCAGACTTAATCCATTTAAATGAATGTTTGCAGAACATTTGCAACACAGCATTTCTAATTTTAACGATAAGTTTCAATTAGTGTAACTCAATCAGATACTGAAAGTTTTTTGTGGGAAAAGAAAAAAGTAAAATAAATCAACCCCACATAAGCCCCTTTAAAGAACACCACAACATGAAAATGAGTGTACTTTTATAGCTTGTTAAATAACATAACCATGCCAAATTGAAAATCCTTTTTAGTAATGAGCAATCTGTTTCAAAAAAATAATCTTCAGCATGAATTTTCAAGACGTCAGCTTTTGGCTTTCAGGTTTGTTTGTTTGCCTGTGATTTCAGAAAATACAAACATGTACTGACACATAACACTGAAACTCTTCAAAAAAACTGAGGTGCAGGATCAGAATGAAAAATTTGAACCAGGTGGTTTAGTTTGGAAAATGTAATGAAATGTAATGTAAATGTAATGAAAATATAATGAAAACTCAGTAAAATGAATTTTGATTAGAAATAATCCATAATGTAATAGGATGTGGTGCTGTCAGGTGATACACTTGTAAATTCAAATAATGACAAATGACTTAAATTTAGGGAAACTTTATAACAGTCTCTTAAACTGCAACTATCTGACAGGAAAGAATATTGTCAATTCACAATCTATATTTTAAATAGAGTTGTTACATCAAGTTTAATAATTTATGTTCAGCCTCCATTAATTTCTACAGTTCAAATTATTTGTAATGCAAATTAAAGAAGTGTAATGTTAGTAATAGTAAAATGATGCAGAGAATTCTCTGAACTGCTGTTGAACTCTGTTGTGGCTCAGAAAAAGTGGACATTATACTTACTGCACATGGTAGTGTCAGTGAAGTAATAAATATTAAATGTCCCTGCAGGGAAAGAGAAGACTTTTCTTTAATATGAGCTAAACACCTGGGGTTATTAAAGAATTTTCTTCTTATCAGCTTTGAGAAGCAGAGTAAAAATTAAAGTTGCCATAAAAGTACTGAATTAAATTAAGGAAAGCCTTTTTGCTGGAGAAGCTTATAAATATTAGTGAATTAGATTATTGTAGCAATACAACAAATTCATCAGAAATCATAAAAGACACCTCTTTAAAATTAAACTTACATGGTTAAAAATGAAGAGCATAGTGGAGAAAAAAGAAAGATTGTAAATATGCAAAAACTCAGAAAAGAGAATTCTGATTAGAAGTAATGGACAATGTAATAAGATGTGGTGCTGTACGGTATTGCATTTGTACATTCATGACAAATGACATAATTTTGGGGAAACTGTATAATAATCTCTTAAACTGCAACTGTCTGAGGGGAAAGAATATTATCAATTCATAATCTATCTACATTTTAAATAGATTTTGCATTACATTTAATCATTTATGTTTAGCCTGTACAAATTTCTGCAGTTCAAACTACTTGAGATGCAAATAAAATGTGTGATGACTAGTGAAATTTTAAACCAACACCTTTGACTCTCCAAATTTAGTTAATATTTATTAATATTATTGATATTATTGATATTATTGATATTATTGATTATTGTTATGGTTATTGTTATTGTTATTCTACCTCTGTATGTATAAATCTGAGTAAATTCTGAGTTTCATTTTTCTGGCAGATTATTACTGATGTCACTTGACAAAATATTTCTATTCTCTAGTTTGTGGAAAACAATCATCTGCAAGTCTTCTGAAATTCATATTTAGAAATTGAAAAGAATATGCTCTTGAAGACAAAAAAAAATGTTATGGGATAATGACACAGAGTTTTTAGTACAAATATATCAAATATATCAGCTTCACTTACCATGTGGAGGACTGTAACCCAGAGTAAATGTGTTTATTTGTATACCCATATCTATCTCTTGCTACAGGTTTGAATTCCCGGCTTTAAACATTCTGGAAGTGGAGAATAGTTCAGCAGTGTATCTGCAGGATTATGAGGTGTTTTCTACCTCAGCATCTGTTTGCATGCAGCCAGGGAATTCCAGTGTCTTGACTTCTTCACAGCCACCACAAGGGAGACCATCTTTCATTCATGGTGAATTAATTATGATGTTTTTGGGGTTTTTTTTATATACACAAATTATTTTGCATCTTGAAAGTGTTGTGGTGTTTGGGGATTTTCTGTCTTATTTTTAGGTGGCTTGTATTTTGGTTTTATTTTTGCTGGTTTCTTGTTTGGATTTCTAGGGAGGATTTTTTAAGGTTTTTTTGTGCTTTTTTTTTCCAGATATTTTTTCTTCTGTTATTTGCTGAATGTCTTCAATACATCTCATGGATTTCAAGCACTTTGTTTTTCACCAGTGGTGATGATTTCTTCAAAGCACAGCATCTCACCTATCTGTGATGCATAAAACATTTTACCACTCAAAATTGTGTTTAACCCACATGCCCAAGGAGAATTGTATGGGGCAAAGCAATGCAGAGTCCCCAGACAGGTGCAAAGGAGAGCTGCTTTATTGCAAAACCAGGCCTTTTTAAGCAGTTAGCCCATTATCAATTACATTTCCTTTAAGTATAACAAATGTTATTCAACCAACCACCATAAACCACAATGTGAGCATGTAATGATTCTATAACTTGTTTTTCTGCCTCCAGTTCAGCTGAGTCCTTTTCTGCTTTCCCAAAGTAGCAGACCTGAGCCATGATTTTACACGGGGAACAAGGCCCTCATTTTCTAAGGCTTTACCTGTATGCAACAGAGAATGACTGACAGATGAAGACATGCCACGGAAACCTGAAGAAAGATGAAACCCTACTGAGCATTGTGTGTATTTTTTTTTCCTTTTATACTGGAAGATCTAGGTAATTTCAGAGGAAAACACAACTCCTCATCCAGAACTGGGACTTCTAAGGATTTGGATACTTCCAAAAAAATACACAGGTGGGCATGCCAACTTGACTGTATTTGCCTCTGTGAGAAAATGGTGAAGGAGAAATCCTTAGTCAGAACAAAGGTGTAATCCAGATCCAAGCGACAGCTTCTTTGCTATGTTTCTAGTTATACCATTGGCAGAAGAAATTCTTCTAGATCTTTAGCAAAATAAATATTGTAGGATCCTCCTTTGGATAATTCTTGTAAAAATACTAGTGCTTTTAATGACAATCAGAATAAAGAAGCACTCAATGAGAAAAAACCCCACCCAAACCAAAACCCACAACCATTTCTTCTTTATTCAGAGGTATTCTGTATAGCTGTTTATACAGTCCCTACTTCCTTTCTGTCCAGCTCCCTAAGGATCTGAAAAATCTGAGCTTGAGACTTGCTTGGAAGGACACTTCACTCTTTTCTATGAACAGAAATTTGGAAGTATACTGTACTGTGTTTTGACTTAAACTATATTAGAGTTAAATATCTTCCTAGTAGCTGTGGTATAGTGCTGTGCTTTGGATTTAGGATGTGAATATATTGATAATATAGTGATGTTTAACTTCCACTATGTTTTCAGCTTCAAGGTGTTTTCAGCTTCTCATGCTGCCAGCTGTCATGTCAGACATCCACAAGCATCTGGGAGGGGATGCAGTTGGGACCAGCTGACCCTGACTTGCCAAAGGGATGTTCCATTCTGTGTGCTGTCAGCTGAACAAAAACACCAGGGTGTGGCAGCCACTGCTCAAGGCTGGACTGAGCATCTGGCAGCCTGTGCTGGACAATTGCATTGTGCATCTCTTGTTTTCCAGATTCTTTTTTCATTATTTTTTCTTCATTTTCTGTCCTGTTCAATTTTATTTATCAGAACTACCTGTTTTGCTTTCTATCCGATTCCCTCCCCTATCCCACCATGAGAGTGTTGATGAACAGCACTGTGGTTTTTAGCTGCCTGCCAGGTTAAACCACAACATACACATGTGGAATTACACCATGGATGCAGCTAGATCAGCTCTCACCTCTCAAAAAGGCATTCAGCTTCCTCTTACCTTTGAATTATATTTGTATGTGCTGTGTGTACATAAATTGTGTAGGGAATTTCATAGATCAGGCCCAGACAAATTATCCCCCTTTAAATTACCTGCCATCTCCTTATCCCAGGTACTATACAAAAAAAAAAAAAAAAAAAAAAAAAAAAAAAAAAAAAAAGCTTAAAATTAGAACCAGACCAAAATGAACTAAAAACACAACCCCAAGGCCCAAAGAAAATAAATGTCAAAGTTGTGAAAAAATGCATTGGTAAAACTTTAAGACTAGATCAATTTATTTATTTATTTATGTATTTATTAAAGGAAATTTATGATTTGCCATGGCTCAACGTGGCACAGCATCACTTGCAAAACCCAATGTTCATCTCTTTGGTGGATTAATTTTTAGTCTTGATAGGTAGTCTGGTAAAGATAGATTTCAAGACTCTTTTTGGACTTTGGGTGTAACCAGTATGTTAATTTGTAAGGTCAAAGGTGCATTTCCTGGTCTTTGTCTAACATGTTTTCAATGTAGATCACAATCCTTTATTTCTGTGTTTGACCAAAGCTTTGCAATGCTTATTTTACTGCCAAAGTAAATATCATTAATAGAAATGAAGTAGAATAATATTGTTCTTTTGAGTAGATGCTCATTATAAATGTCTACAATACACTTGGCAGTTGAAGGATGATATATTGATTTATTTTCTAATTTCAGCTGTACAACTGCAAGACAGCTAGCTGGGTTAGCATTTTCAGATTCAAAATGTGTTCCCTCTACGAAAGAAATAGATTTTCTTATTCTCTCTGATGGAGCAATTGTTCTGACTACATTAAAAACATGCTACAGCAGTTTATAGTTTTTCAACACTACTGTACATATCTGTCTAAATTTAAACATGCCATATCAAGGCAAAACCAAATTATTTATATTCAGGTTTGGATATTAATCAAAAAAATGTTCATCTTTACTTTCTTAAGGTTAAAAAGACAATAAAAAATAGTGCAACACAGCAGTGTATGTGAAATAATTGTTAGACTTTACAGAAAGGGTTGTGAAAATAATTATAATTCTTAACTTTGGCAAACATGACATTTAGGATTCTATTTTTGTTTCTAAAACAATTTTTCCATATGGATTTTCTCAAAAGTATTGAATGGTGATTCATCATACCCAAATTTAACTCTGAAAAATGAGATATTTAATGCATACTCCCTTTCTCTTCCAAGGAGAAGGATACATACTCTGGACAGCAACTCATGTAGACTTGGGCATGGGGAAATAAGCTAATAGATGATTGAGTCTGTTGTAGTAAACATTGCTGTTGGTGTTGCAGCTTACTTTTCATTGATCCTGACAAGAAGGAACAATGTAATGTTATTCATTCTGTAGATAAGCCATAACTTGATAACTGTTTGTGACAAATTGTCTTTGCAGGTTGTATTGGTCAGGAGAAAAGAATAAATGTATCCATGTCTCCTCTGTCCTTTAAATTCTGAACTCTTGCCATTTTGGAAAAAGGAATTCTGCTTACTATAAAATCAATCGCTGCCAATCTGGGCCAATGACAAAATGTCAAAAAGTCTTTGATTAAGGAGAATCCAAACTGCAACAGCTGAAAAAGTCTACTGAAAATTAAAGATGATTGTGTTAGTCTATGCTGGGTTCAGAGGCATTCACAGCAGAGCAGGAAATAATAGGTCAATTTTACTATTCCAGCTTCTGAGAAGCATTGATATTTCCTGTAATCAAACTTTTCCTTTGCAAAAACATGAGTCTCAAAGTCAGTGCATTGAAAAGGGACTGTCATGGGAAACGACTATAGGTGTGCAGAAATCCTAAAAATAAGATACTGATTATTAGTTTGCTTTTCAATGGAGAGATTAAAAGATATGTCAGAATTATAAGTGGAGGTGTTACATGCATTTATAAATTTAACACCTCTTTCATGAATTTACATTTTTACTAGGTATTGAACCAACATTTATTTGGTACTTCTGCTCATACATATACACACATTTTGATGAAAAAAGAATGATGTAAGTCAGAATTTCTTAGATACTTATATTTAATTATTATGACCTCACTCATATTTCAGCCAATCTCACTCTAAGAACAACCCATAATATATTGTGTGCATTTCAAAGAAGGCAAAGTCCTCCAAGATACATTTAAAGATGTGCCTTCAGTTTCCAGAACACGTGTGTCTTAGATAGCTGTTTTTCCACATGCTATCATATCAAGTAACTGTTGTCTCTAAATTATTATGATGACTGCAAAGGTCTTGCTGTTATAGTTCACAGATAAGTTTGTAACAACCCCCACATTTGTCTCAGGGTTCTGTACCAGATTTTGAAACTGACATTATTATAGAGAAAGAAAAACAGAAATCTATTCTACTAACTACTGTTAATTAAACACACAAATAATCAAATTAATAAAATTTTATCAGATGAAGAGTTTTGTTCTGAAGACTCTGCTGTCAGTATTAGAATGAATTTCCCTCAAGGCAATCCAGGTACAATATAATTCTTAGATGATGGTTTTTCATCTATGGCAAGCCTGCCATTTTATAAATCTCAGGATGAAGGTGTTTTCAATGAGAATGTTTTCTCATTCATCTGAACAGTGCAGTCCTTTGTCCCATTCTTGCTCTCCAAGTACCTGGCAACAGAAAACAAGGTGGTTCAGCCATCTCATTAGTCTGAAAAACTCCATAATACATTTTTTTAAAAAAATCTGATCTATGTTTTTTTAAAGTAAGGTTGGGTTTTTTTTTTTCTATTTTGTTCCCTGCCAAACACTGGACTCAGTTTTAACATCCTGCTCAGGATCTCCAAGGTCCATATGCTTTCCTAAGTGAAACAATGCACACTGACAATGCAAGTTGCAAGCTGGAAACAGAACAAAATTGTCAAATTATTTTTAGACCATTTCCCTGATATTATTGTATATCTTTATGTCTGTGTTGCTTTCCTCCTCTTCTCTTCACATATGGAGATTTGAAAAATATTTTAAAAGAAAATTTAAAATACTTTGTAAAGTAAAACTTGAATTAGAGAGAAAATTAATGGGTTTTTGATCACCAAAAACAAGGCACAGATTTTTAAACAGAGAATTTAGACCCCTTCATTTAGAAACTACAGTTTTATCCTGGAAATAAAAGGCTGCTGTAAATCTCTCTCAACACTGGAATTGGTGGTCTTAAAGTAGACCTCTTACACTCTTGACAACTTGCAATAAAAACTATAAAACAGTTCTGTAACCACACAGTAACAGATCATTTTTAAAACCTTGCAAAACAACCAAAAATAAAAATGGACTTTTAAAAAGTCTTTCTTTTTTTTTGCCCTAAGTTTACATGTAACAGCTTCTGAGTGTGAGTCACACAAGTTCTTTCTCTCTCCATACTTCTGACTCTATCAGAAAGCTTAATTCAAACTCTCCTCCCAAATTTTTATCATTGTGGCAGAGAGAACCTTACACCATGAAAAAAATTGTGGGAGCTGCCAAATTCCCCAGACACCTGGACCTGGCAATTCCTTCTGCCTGTGTGCTGGAGCCCACCTGGGCATGGATGTTTTCCTGGCTCATGGTTTCGTTTGCACTTTCAACCACTAGCAAGGCTGAGTGGGAAGGAAACAAGGAAGGGAGGGAGGAGGGAGGGGACTGTATCTTTTTGCTAGAAAAGAAAAAAAATCAATAGTACTAGTACTAGCAGTGGTAGTAGTGGTGGTGAAGTAACCATTCAGACTTTTAAACTATTTAAGCAGATGTTTACTCTCTTTTGAAGCTTAAAATTAATTTAGAAATGACAATTACATTTTTTTTTATTGGATATTAGCAGGCTTTTTTTTCTGGTAGATAGGAATGCTCATGATACTACAAGGATAATAAGCTAAGCACAAAATTACATTTATATGGATACATAATACATTTCGTGGAAATCTACAACCAGCACAAAATTTTCCATTAGAGAAAATCAGGTACTTTGTGAAAAGTGCATTTTTAAGAATCCTGTCAGAGTCCATCCAGAACCCTATTAATTGAAGTAGTTTGGCTTGCAAGGGCATAGTCAGCTGGAGCTTGTTTTTGGAGGCAAAACTTAGGAAATAATTCAGCTGATGGACACCACAAGACAAAAATCTACTCCATCACACATAAAGTCTGTTAGCACAGCATGGCTAAAAAAGTTCTAAAAATTCATTCTTGTCACTAAGCAGATAAGAGTTGAAGAGTAGATTTATTGATTAAGAAGGTGACAGTCACTTTCCAGATTATAATGTCACTCTAACCAGTATTGCAATACTGATTTTCCAAGGAGATTCTAAGGAAACAGAAACCTCCAGGAAAAACTATTTCAGATATGAAAAGGATTTTAAAAAGGATGCATTCTAATCAATATTTAGTCATCTAGTAATATCAGATATACAAAGCTTAAAAAAATAGCCTTCTAGCTATATTGACAATTGTTATCTAGGAAAATATTCCTTCAGATGCTTTGTTTGTGCTGTAGCACTTCACATAAATATATATTTCTTTTTATCAGTATACATTAAAAGGGTTCTAAAGTGTGAATTTTACATTTCTGTCTGTTTTCACATTTTCTTGCTAATGGTTTTGATTAGAATGGCCAAAGTATTAGGTGGTTGTCATTATGTTGGGTTTTTTTTTTTTCATTCTATATCTTATCACATATTAAAAGGTCTTTTTGGAAAAATCATTGTGATTTCTGACACAAGTATAATTCCTGAATGCTTAGAAGCACAAAAAAGAATCCCAGTTTGAGATATAATGTACCAATTCACAATAACAAAAGTAAGCCTTAGTCCATACCCTCCAACAATTCTGTGTGTTTTGAATGGTTCACTACAAGTAAAAAATACTTATATTTGTAGAATTAAATAAATACTTCAAACAGATTTCAAATGGATTATTTCTAAAGTTAACAGAAATAGTAACCAGTAACAGGTTTGTCCTTATGACCAATTTTATTAACAATTTTCTTAAATAAGTCTAAAGAAATATACAGATTGTTAGAAACTTTACTTTTTAGTTTTACAGATTTCTTTATCCAAGGATAAACATACTCCCTTTCACTTTTTCTTTTATGTGGACTTGATCACGCTAGGAAGTAAAAACATTTATACTCAAAATTTTAATTTGCATTTAAATTAAATCATTAAAACGTTAAAACATGCTCATTTTTTGCCTCAAAAGCAATAACTATTTCTAGGGTCAGAAAAATCAAACATTAAATTATTAAAACAACTTAAAAGAGTGAACAATTATGTCACAGTGACACATTTAATTCGGTAGCTGAAGTAAAGAATAGAGACTTAGCTGAGATAAACAAAAGTTGCATGATTAGGTGATCCTGTGAGAAGAAATATTTCTCTATTTTACTTCTGAGGACAGAAAAATCATAATAATTTTACCCAAAATGGGTAAAGATAACACTAAAGGTTCTGAGATAGCCCTTCCTCAGAATGGGTTTAATTTCTGTGATCCTAAATGACATTTTGAAAATAAAAATTTTCTTCAAAATGTTTCACCTGCAAACCTTTGATGAGTAGGAGAAATATGGTATTTTCACCTTTGGCCAACTGATGAAACAGAAATTTATGAGCCAAGTAAAATCTACAAGGGTTTTCATATTCTAATTTATTTTATTTTAGAAGGAAAAAAAAAGAAAAGAAAACTAAAAAGAAAAAAAGCAGCCAGCAGCCTCCATTGGCACGATTTTGAGAATCATTTCAGATGCATAATTTGTATTTCAGATTCAGGGGAATTATCTTTTTATATTTTAGACTATACATTGTATTTTGAATCTGAAACTGGCAAAATCTTTGTTTACCTAGTACTTAACCAGATTTGACAGCCCTTGTTTAATTTAACAAACCCCCTCCATGAATATTAGTCTCAACAATCCCCCACAGGTTTGGGGAAGAGTGTTTGGAAAGTGACTCAGGGGAAAAGGAGCTGGGGGTGCTGGTCAACAGCAGATGAACACAAGCCATGGCGTGCCCAGGTTGCCAAGAAGGCCAGTGGCATCCTGGCCTGGATCAGCAGTAGAGTGGCCAGCAGGACCAGGGCAGGATCATCCTCCTGTACTTGGCACTGTGAGGCCACACCTCGAGTCCTGTGCCCAGTTCTGGGCCCCTCATGACGAGAGACATTGAGGTGTTGGAGAAAGCCCACCAACAGAGCTGGTGAAGGGTCTGGAGCACAGGTCATAGTTAGGGACGTTTAGCCTGGAGAAAAGGAGGCCCAGGGGACACCTTATCACTCTGCAGCTTCCTGAAAGGAGGTTGGACCTGGGTGCAGGTAGGGCTCCTCTCCCAGGCAACAAGTGATAGCACAAGAGTAAATGGCCTCAAGTTGTACCAAAGGAGGTTCAGCTTGGACATTAGGAAGAATTCCTTGGCTGAAAGTCTTGCCAAGAATTGGAACTGACTGCTCAGGGAGGTGGTGGAGTCACCATCCCTGGGGGTGTTCAAGAACTGACTGGATGTGACACTTAAGTGGTGGTGATCGGTCAAAGGTTGGAACCAATGATTTTAGAGGTCTTTTCTAACCTAAATGGTTCTGTGATTCTATAATAAAAATTTCTATCCTTTAATAGATAATAACAATACTTGTGCTTTTCTGATAAAGCAGATAGGTTTTTTTGGGTTTTCTTTTTGAGGAGTTTTGCAGTATTTTTGTAAAATAAGGATGTCTCACTAACAACTGATGGAGAGGAAAGGAGAGAACAAAAAAGGAAATTATAGAAATTATATCAGAAACAGAAAGCTTGTTAGACAAATGACAAAGACTCCAAGTTGAGAGAAAGAGAAATACCAAACTTCCACTTTGCAACCATCAACACAGCAAGAAATAGATACGCAGTCAAGAAGATTTGTTTAAACAAGGGAAAACAAGTTGAAATATGCACTAAGGTTTTCAACTGTTAGGTACTCTTAAATGTTTATGAATCCAGTTGTCCATAGAACTGACACTTTAAGAAAGCATACACTTAATCTGCTGATGAGTCTAAATAAGCCTTGAGATTTTAGATTAACCAGGATATGAGGACACTTTTTTTTTTGGTGATTATTATTGCTCTAAAGTAAGTAAGGCTCAAGGGAATAAAGAGGGAAGTTGAGCCTATGAAGAAGGCAGGGGTAAGGTGCAATTTTTAAAATTTGTTCTTATTTCTCCATGGCTTGTTCTGTTTGATTGGTAAGAAATGGATTTCCCCAAGTCAATTTTGTTTTGCCTGTGACGGTAATTGCTAAGTGCTCTCCCTGTCCTTATCTTGACCCTCAAATATTTCATCATTTTTCCCCTCCATCCTTCTGAGGAAGAAATGTGACAGAGTGGGTTGGTGGGCACTTGGAAGGTCAATCTACCACCCTCCCTCTCTGCATCTTCTCTCCTATACTGAAGATTAAAGAAGTTATCTTCCTCTCATCTGACACTCCTCAGCCCCATATAAAGGGACACATAAAACAGAATAAAGGTGTGAAGTTTTAGTAGTTTCTTTAAAAACAAGAATCAGATTTTACAAAATCAAATACATCTTCCTTGGACAAGTTTCTCATCTTGCATTTTCAGATGATGTGAAGATCACAGCTGGTTCCTAGAGGCTATAATTTCCTTTCCCTTGTTTTTCAGTTTCAAATCTTAATTGCCTATGGAATGCAAGGTTGGGAAGGGAGGGTGGGGAAGAGAGGGCTGCAGAGAAATGAGGTGGTAAAAAAAAGAAAGATGGAAAGAAGAAAAAGAAACTTGACTTTGATTTAAATATCATCTTCAGAAATCAATGCCAGGGAAAAAAATATTTACAAGTTTGGTAATCCCAAAACTAAGAAATATAATAATTAGCATCACTATTCATCTTCATCTTAATTCCAGAGTTTTCATAAATTTTGAAAAACTCTGTAGTAATATGAATATATTTTAATAAGGCCACTTTCTCACCTGGCCAGATATGACAGTTGTTTTTCAGCCGATATAATATGCACTCAAAAGACAACCATCTGCCAGGGAGCTGAGTGCCCTTCCAAACCTTACTGGCCTTGACCATCTCCCTGGGACTTTTTCTTTCTTTAATGAAAGGATAGGCTTGACCATAGCAAGCATATGCTGTAATCTGGACTGTGCCCAGTCTGGCTTTCTGCTGTCCCAGCTGATCTTCCAAAATGGATCTTGGACCAGTGCAATAGGTCACACTGTTTTCAGCCTCTAGACCTGCCTGATGGATGCCCTCAAGACATGGCTCATTTCTATGACTTCTCTGTGGCTGTAGGTAGAACTTGTCACTGTCACCAACCTGGTACAGCTCAGATCATGCAAAACTGTGCCCAGGACACTGCCCTGCCAGTCACCTTTAGCTCCTTGTGCATCTCCCTCATGGACCAGTCATGCTCCTGCTGATCCCTTTAAAATGAAGTTTGTTTAAATGATTCTTTTTTGTAACTTTTTTCATGCATCTTATTCAAATCATGCTTTTAATATAGAATTACAAACCCCAAGTTATACTGAAATATCAATATAACACTCATGCATGTGAACATATATGTTTCCATAACACTTCTATGAGGAAGAAGGGTGTAGGAAGACTTCCCCTCAAGGGTGTAGGAAGAAACAGCCTCTAGAAGGCCTCAGGAAAATTTTCCTTTGTACAAAGTTGAACAATTAGAATTTTAACTTTGAATAAAAATGTTATCTACAGATGTCCACTATGAAATAATTGCAACTTGATTTTTCAAAGAACTCAGGACTACATAGAATCATATAATCATTTAGGCTGGAAAAGATGTTTTAAGATCATTAAGTCTAAACAGTAATCTAATGCTGCTAAGTCCACCACTAAACCACATCCCTATCTCGCATCTAAACACAAATCTTCACATCTGCACAAGTATGGTTCCTTTTAATATGAAGCTATAGACTCTTATCATGTCTACCTATCAGACTTTTAATTCATAGACTATGTACTCCAAAAGAACATAAAATGTAATAAAAGTTCATTCAGCTACAAAGAAATACTAGAGGACTTGCTTCTGAGGAAGCTTCTGTTTCCTAATGCTTTCTTCCTAGGGTAACTTAATTCTACCCATGCTTTCTGGGCTGAATACATTGTATTTTGGCTTGTCAAATTTTTAATTGGTAATATTACTTTAACACTTATTGCATGTTTATCTGTTAGTGAAAAAAAATGTAAAAAAAGAATCTTTAGAATTAGAATCAGAAAATCTGACTGTTTACATAACACCATGTTTAGTATTTCTAAAGAATTAACAGGATCAGCTTTCAGCACAAGGCCCAAGAAAGATTTTATAGCAGTGTCCCAAGACATTTCTTAAAAGTTGTTTAACATCTCAGGAACACGGACAGTGGGACTGAAGGTGCCCTCAGCAAGTTCACTGATTCCACCAAGCTGTGTGATGCAGTAACACACTGGAGGGAAGGGATGCTGTCTAGAGAGACCTGGACAAGCTGAAGAATTGGGCCATGAAGTTCAACAAGGCCAAGTGAAAGGTCCTGAGCCTGGATTAGGGCAATTCCAAGCACAAATGCAGGCTGGGTGGAGAATAGATTGAGAGCAGTCCCTGACGAGAAGGATATGGGGCTCTTGGCAGAAAATAAATTCTACCTGAGCCAGCAATGTGCACTCAGCCCAGAAAGCCAGATCCACCTTTGTCTGTATCAAAAGAAGCATGGCCAGCAGGTTGAGGGAGGTGATTCTAACCCTCTTCTCTGGTGAGAGCCCACCTGGAGTTCTGCGTCCAGAACATAAGGACATTAGGGAGAGTCCCAGGAAGGGCTCTGAAGATGATCAAAGGGCTGAAGCATCTCTGCTATGGAGACAAGCTGAAGGAGTTGGGTCAGGTCAACATATAGAAGGCCCAGAGAAGGCCTTTTAGCACCTTCCAGTAACTTAAGGGAGCCTGGAAGAGAGCTGGAGTGCAACTTTCCACAAAACATGTGTAGTAGGGCAGCAAGAGGACGAGAGCTTATGGCATCAAACTGATAGAGGGCAGGTTTTTATTATAAACAAGGAAAAAATTCTTTACAGTCAGGGTAGTGAGGCATTGGATAAGCTTACCCAACAAGCTGTGAATGCCCAATCCCTAGAAGTGTTCAAACAAGATTCAATGGGGCCTTGAATAACCTGGTCTAGTGAGAAGTGTTCTTGTCAATGGCAGGGGCTTTGCAACTAGGGGAACTTTAAGAATTTTTTTCCAGCTGAAACCACTCTATGATTCAATGATCTATGATGGTGTGATCTGGCCCTGACAAGACTTTCAGTCGTCTGCCTTGAAAGTTTCAAGACCCATCCGGATAAAGCCCTGAGCAGCCGGGTCTAATCTCATAAATGACCTTGCTTTAAGCAGGAGATTGAGCTGGAGACCTCCTGAGGTCTTTTCTAACCTAANTAGAACTTGTCACTGTCACCAACCTGGTACAGCTCAGATCATGCAAAACTGTGCCCAGGACACTGCCCTGCCAGTCACCTTTAGCTCCTTGTGCACCTCCCTCCTGCTTTAAGCAGGAGATTGAGCTGGAGACCTCCTGAGGTCTTTTCTAACCTAAACTATTACCTAATTGTGTGATGCTAAAAAGAAGTCCAAACCATTATAAGAGAGCAATTAAAAATCAAGGTAAATTTTAAAAGACTGGAAAAACTAGCTGGCAGTGAGTTTCTGCCTACCTTCTCCTCTGTAATGCAGTTACCTGAAATGATCTCTCTATTTTATTTTTTTTTTTGTTTGTTTTCCTTACAATGCTCCGAGTACTGTCACTTTTAGTATTTTCTGGACTGTGAGTGGGAGAGCCATGGAAACCAGACTTAAGTGTATTTTGAAGCAATTAAGCTGTTAGAACATTTAGTACTGCTGATTTTTCTGGCTGGAACTAAACAAATATAACCTTGAAACCCACTAAACATGCATGGTGAATGATCCACATGAACATCCTAATATCTTCATTTTGAATGCTATTTCTTTCCTGTCTCATGAACGAATACTATTTAAAAGGCATTGTCTTTCTTGAAATTACTCAGATATGTGTTGATCTTTCCTGTTTAATAACTGCATCAAATTACAATGAATGAAAACATACTTGTGGTTTTTTTATTATATATATTTTATTATATTATGTTATTATTATATTTTTTGTTATTATATAGATGTGTAATAATGAGGCACTGATTAATCAGTTGCTTAATTTTAGCTATTTAGAAGCAAGTACCTTCCTCTAGCTGAAGAATACAAAAGAATATCACAGAGGAAAATAAGTTGGTTTTTTTTAATCAGGTTATTAAACCTTCTCCAACTTTGCCCCTATTTAATTTATAAAACATTTCTGTGAATGTTACCTGAACCTTGGCTTTACCTTTACATTGCCAGAGATCAATGTCGTTGTAACCAACAATAAAGAACCAGCATTATTTATTCTCCTCTTTTGAGAGGTCCTTCAGCTTCATTCCCTTTGTTCATCTACTGCAATTACTGTGCAGCACAGAATGTTAAGATCAACCTTTTTTCTTTGAGCCACTTGAACAGGACTGAAAGGAAGCACAAATCTATAGTGTTTGTTAGCAAGTACAGCTGTTTTGTCCTTTTTTTTTTTTCTCCTCGGACATGAAGACAACTAAACACTAGTCAACACAAAAATTTTTAGAGGTTAGAGAAAAATGTAAAATTAAACATAAGAAAGTTTTTTTAATTTATTCATGTATTTGCTATTCTTCAAAGAGTCAGATTTCCCTTTTTCTTAGGGAAAAATGGAAGCAGCTTTCTTTTCCATAAAGCAGTGTTTTCCCATTACTGATTTTTTTGTATGTGACCTAATTCCCTAGGCAGTATGCCACACAGTTGTGCTACACTTACTTTCACAATCTGACTTTTCATGCATAGCTGCACCCCTATGATATGCACTCATGTTCCACATATATTTTTTACCAGTTATCTACACTTGCAATAGTTTTTCAAACTCATCTCTTTCCCTTAAGAATAGCTTATTGAAGATACAAGATCCTTAATGATGATTTATGGTTCCTTTCCAAAAGCTTAACAACCAATCTTTCGTGATCCCATTTCACAGATCTGTGTGAAATCCTCATGACCTTGCTAGTATTTGTTTTCTCCTCTCACAGAGATGTTTCCTTTAACACTAGCTACCACTGTTGTAAGTTCTATTCAATTTGTTATGGAGCATAAATTCAGCAAAGAAGTCCTGAACCTCTGTCACAGTCTTGATGGCCACTTT
>NC_031770.1:100170572-100209709 GCF_001522545.3 Parus major
CCCTTCCCTTTCCCCTTCCCTTTCCTTTCCCCTTCCCCTTCCCCTTCCCATTCATAACTATATTTTCTGTGTATTCTCACAAGCCTACAGGAATGGGAGGCAGTTGCTTTTGCTGATCCATGGTTTGTTGACCATAATGTCACAGCCAGTGTATGTCTGGCCCTGTGATCTTTCTGTTGAAGCAGAGTTTTACTCTCCTGTGAGGATTATGTGCAGTGGGACATTTACAGGCAATGTGCTGTGCTCCATTTCTGATGCAGATGGCCATGGCTTCACAGAACATGCATAAACCATGGTATGTATGCTGTGACAAATTCTGAAGTACTTATTCTATCTCTCTACCTAAGACTGTGGTCACAGTAAGACCATTTTACTCTGTCAAAAACCAAAGCAAAGTAAATCAAGAAGAAAACCCACAGAATATAGACAAAAATGCAGCCAGTGATAAAGAAACCCTGCAGTCTGTGATAGATATGCTATAATATGGCTGAAATACAGTTAATCCATTAACACCAAACTACAAACCTAAAAGTGAGGAAACAAATTGAAGGTGTGGAAAGTTTCTAGTGTGGCTGCACAGCTTGATGTGAACTCAGTGAGGTCAAACATCAATTTTGCAACAGCAGCGCTTCCTTGATGAGAAAATCTATTTACCGTTTGCATGTGGTTTCAGGTAGTAGAGATTACTGATATATCTTTTAGCTATTGAACCACATGTAAAAAATACATAAGAAATGGCAGGCCATAACTTCTTTTGTCTTTGTAGTTATGTATTATTTGTTGTGGTGTTTTTTCCCTGTGTTCTGAAGTATGTGCACTATTAGAGTGCAGCAGCTAGAAAGTCTTCCTTAAACTTGTCTGGAAGAAGGAAGTGTGGAAGATTCAGGCAGTGAAAAAATTACAAGCAGTAGAAAAATATACTGAATAAAAAATTCCATAGGTTATTTCTGGGATTGAATATGCATTTCTTGGCTCACAAACATTGTGCTGTTCTAGAATATATTTTATTATGATAATTTTTTACTAGATGTCTCATCTTTAAAACTATTACAATTTTCTCTTCTTTCATGATTTGTGTAGAAAATGCAAATGGGTTCTAATGGTGAATATTCATTTTTGTTACCTACAAAAGAATTTAATTCTTTTTTAGAACTTTACCAGTAGTGAAACTTACATTATCAGTATGCATATTTTTAATGGTGGATGAAAACATGTTTAGAGATTTTTTTAAATCTTTTTTCAGACACGTGAGTTTAAAGAAAATTTTAAGCATGTCAAGAACATAATTTTCCTGTGGTTTGATACATTTGAAGAGCATAAAAATGAAATATCTGGGTACATATACTGGTGAAATTGACCCTGCTTAAAGCTCATGTACATTGCCAAACTCCAGTATGAAATATCATATATAGCTCAATTGGGGCACTAAAAAATGCTTTCAAACATGTTAAATATTGTTGGCAGCAAATCCTTGCTATGAACAACCAAGTCAAATTTAACCCTACTGCAACTTCATGAGGTTGTACGAGGTGGTTGTTGTACAAGTAGCAAAGGAAAACCAGGTTAGAGATTATACGAACTTCTGAGTAACCAGAAATAGTAAGTCTGTGAATTTTACAAATAATTTGCATTGATATGAAACAGGGTATAGGGAAGCAAAATCAGTAACATGGTGTTGTAAGGAATTGAAAACAAAAAGGATTTAATTTCAGTGTTTTCATAGATAATATGTTCTTCTACAGATACCAATTCTTTTTATGCACAGACAAGATTTCATAAAATTTACATAAAATTTGCATAAGAATGATTTAAAGATAAAAAATAACATTCATTAGTGAGTTCTAGAATCTTTACCACCCTCTGGGAGCTACTCCTACTTCTTTGTCCCCCCATCTCTGCATATCCAGCACAACAATAAAACAAAAAATCACAAACAAAAAAACAAACCAAAACAAAAAACCCACACCATTCTTGTGTAAACACTTAATAATTCTTAAAAATGTTATATTCCCAGGAAACTCATGCAGGCCTTTATGGCATTTTTCATTAGAAAAAGAATATGATCCCTACCATCTCTGAGATAATACAGAAGAAAAGCATACAATCTCTTCTGTATGTGTCTATACATGCACAAACATTCACATAAATGAATTTATTTATATATGTCAATATGTCAATAAAGATCACAATGACATAATTAGATTATATAAAAATCCAAATGCCAGTAACTTTGCTGACAAATTTTAGAATATGAGATACCAACCCTTTTGGCATTGCTCATAGTAAACTTTGAACATCAGAAGGAATTTTTACTTTACCTTACTTTACCTTACTAAAAAAGAATTAAAATGATTTTGATATTTTTATTGAATGCTTCCAAAATGATGCATACTGGGAACACAGGGAAAATATGGACTGCTCCATATTGTCAGACCTTGATGAATTCATAATATTATTTCATTTTGAAAACTTGATTTACAAAGTTCTATTAAGAAATATTACACTGACATTTAGGTAGTGATAAAGGATGGCTTTCCAAGAGTTTTCTAAGTTCTACTAACTTAATTCTACAACTGCTGAAGCATCTTTATTCAAAAACTTATGAGTAATAACATAAACTTTCTATCCAGAACATACTTCCTATAAAGTCCTGTGAAAGAACTGTGATATTAAAATACAAAATCCAGCTAGGTGATTTTAATACAGCTCATAATTCCATGTACAGTTAAAACTTGAATTCTATCATTTTCTCTTTGTAATTTTGTAATGAGCAGTAGCTGCAAGGTCTTTTATGGTCTTTTAAACATAAATGCACTGAAGAAATATTTAAAATTTACTGAATACAAAATATCAGATCACAGTCTGAAGAAAGTCTGGAGTTCATCTTCTGGACAGGTGGCTTTGGCTTATTATCTTGTCTCTCTTTCCAGGATATTTATGCACAATTTCCCTAAGATCAAAAAAGATAAGATGAAAAAACTACAATGTGTTTTCAAGGTGCAATGATAATATCAGACTCTACTTTGATTGCTTCCAATATGTTATGTCAGCTGTCCTGTATAAAAAAAGACCTCTTGCCACTGAATTAATTATATTTCTAGAAAAGGTTCCTTACTAGACTAACCACAAAATTTGTTACTATTCTTCCAATTAGTTTAATGGGCAGAAATTGAAAAGTTCAACACCATATTGCATATAATATTTTTGATAATGTGCAAAAATATGTCCCATTAGAAGTATAAAGTTGTTTTACTGTAAAAAGTTTTGAATCAGCATAAAATATATAAAAAATATATCATCGACAAAGTTATTTAAGATAATTTTTTGCACTAGTATTCTCATGATAGAAGTTTTCAGGGAGGTTCCTTCACCAGAGTTATTAGCTATTAGAGAGGATCCCTAGGAAAAGTTTGAAGAAGTTTCAGTATCAGTAGAAAATGTTCTTAGAAAAATAAAAATGAAAGAATAATAAAATTTCAAGATTAGATTGCAATCTTTCTCAAATACTACTCAGGATCTGCACAGAAGACAAAGATTTTTACATCTAACATACGTGCTAATAATTAAGTTCAATGTTTAAATATTTTTTAGGATGCCATTTGTAAATTTGTTTATTCCTTTTTTTCTTTCTGTGGATTTTGGATAGGATAGAATTAATTTGCTTCATAGCTATGTTTTGGTTTTGTGCAGTAAAGTGTGTTTATAGCACAAAGTTACACAGAGCCAAGGCCTTTTCCCTTATCCCAGTATTGGGATATGAGAGAGTATGTGGATGTGCACAAAAGGCTGGGAGGTGACACAGTCAGGACACCTGACCCCAACCCAAATGGACCTTCCCTGCTGTATGGCATCATGCTCAGCACAAAAACTAGATGGGGCTTGGCAAGTAGGTCACTGCTTGGGGACTGGCTGAGTGAGCATCAGTTTCTTGATTATGAGCAATTATTTTCATTTGCATTCTTTGTCGTTCTCAGTATTTCTCTCCATCTGTTATTTTCTTTTTCCTTACAATTTATTATTATTTTATTTAATTTTTCCCCTCAGCTATTAAACTCTTTTTATCTCAGCCCATGAGCTTTCTCACTTTTGCAATTCTGATTCTCTCCCCAGTCCCACAGGGGAGGGGAGTGAGTGCGTGAACAGCTGTATGGTGTTTAGCTGCTGACTGTGATTAAACCATCACATGTACTTATGTCTATTGTTGTTTTTCATCTGACACATGAAAGAACATTGTAACATTACTATTCTCCATTTTAGTTAAGAAATAAATGAGAGCTAGAAAATGTATGCAATAAAATATAACAAAAAAGACTTAAAATAGAAAATTCAATCGATGTGATATATCAAAAAGTTCAACATTTATTTAAAATCATGAGATATGTACCCAAAGTTCTAAAAGTGTTACTGAAACTTCTCTAGTATGTTTCTGGCACTAAGATGACTTTTGTCAATACAGTGGCAGGCAGTTTCTGTGTATTTTACCTATTCTGTAACAATTAAGAAAGATAAGATGGACGTAACCATGTCATAAGAGTATCATTGATGGTAACCAAAGTACAAAAATGTCAGTAGATGACAGATGGAACTGAAAATATAGGTGAGAGAAAGCAAAAAGTCTAGTGAGATCTTAATTTAAAGTCCTAATAAGTTATCTCAGGTATACAGAGCTGTTGCTTACTATACCTCATGGATGTCCAAATGTTACAAAATTGTCTGTAGAAAGTGCTTGTGAAAAAATAACCCTCTGAATCCTTTTTAACTTGCATCCAAATACTGTTGGAGTCACTAGAGCTGTGTAACTTGCCACTGATTCATGCTGCCTAACTGCTCTGGTATGCACTTCTGCCATCACATTTATTTATGTGCATCTGTGTTACATAGGTCCTGTGTTATGTCTGGAACTAGTAATGCAGTTGTAAGTGATTTGTCAAAATCAATGTGAAAAAGAGGCTCTTCTGAGGTGTGAGTTAACTATTTAATCTTGAAGACTGAATCGAATTGAAGATTAAAAAACTCAGGAAATGAAAAATACTCTGTGTGTTGTTAGTGAAGACCATTGCATATTAATAAAAAACCTCTTGAACTTCTCATTATCATTTTACAATTGTGCAAAAGAAAATAAATTTGTCTCCTGCTTATTTCCATAGATAATTAAACCTTATATTATTATAACATGCATTTTCATTTTTGGTTTTGGTTGGTTTTTTTTTTCAATAAGAACTATTTCTGCAGATGTAGCTCATGCATAGAAGTGACCATGAACATAGATTGCTGTTGATTTCAGAAAAAACAGCTCAAAGCATAGGGGTCTTGGTTAGAGACAAGTAAATCCCCTGCTTAAATCCATAGCCTAAGGTTAAAACAAGTGATTTGGCTTCATAGCAGGATTCTTCTGTGAGCTATTCCTATTTGTCTAGCTCCTGTTTATAACTCTTCCAATCAGCAAAATGTGGACAGCAGTTTTTCACAGGGGTGATTGTGTCTACTCAGTTTATACAGAACCAGAAACTGCCTTTTGTATTCTGAGTAACTGCACTGAGTTTGTACACTAGACAAGCCAGATCAACATATTTCTAGGTAGATACTGCTATTTTGAAATTTACAATAATTTTTTCTAAAACATGGGGCATAAATTATTACAAAATGTTTAAGGTGAAATAGTGCCTTCCATCTACAGGGTGTTAAGGAGGAAATTGCCATCAAATTTGAGAGATGTTAAGACACCATGATCCAGGGAGTTATGTAAACACAGACAGGTCAGAGTTGAGGTTTTTTTGGAATTCAGGCATTGAGGGTTGAGGAAAACAGACTGTCTTACTGAAATCCAAATGAAAACCTTGAGAAAAAACTACATTAAATTACTTCAAATAATTAGGGGACAATTTGTTTCCCCACAAAGAATGTAGGGAAACAAATTAGCATGTTCAGAAAGATATATGGACTTTAATTTAAACAAAGTAGCATAAATTAGATTTTCAAAATGGGAATATTGATTCCAAAGCTATATCTATTTTTTAAGATAATCAAATAGCAAACAGGAGAACATATATCTGGAAACAAATTTTCAGGACTCAGTAATTTTATGGAATAAACTATATTATTAAAAAATAGACCATATGACTTTTTAATATTATTTTTCCATTAGAGCTATATTAGAGTATAAAGTTATACTTGTCACTTACTTTTCCTTCCCAAAAGGTTCCATCTTCATTCCGCAAAGATAAGGAAAAACAGATATCAGAACTCAAACACTTCTTATTTTCTTGCAAATCCATATACATCCATGCATAGGCCTAACACTGCAGGTTTGGAAAAGTAGAATTCCTCAGTAACGAAAAAGTGGCTGATTTTTTTTTGTCAGAATTCAGAGCTATGTGGAATTTCTGGATCTTTTAGAGAAGCAGTAGAGTTGATATGTTGCCATTCTCAGTGCTCCTCTACACTTGCCTCTCTCTATCCTACCCTAGGAGGCTCTGAATCTTCAATTGCCTTTGCACACTCTCACAATATATGTCATAGCTTTGATATCCTCAGCTCCATTCCATAAAAAGCTACTTAAATGAGCATCTATTTCTCTGCACTTTATTTCCTACTGGAGGGCCTTCCCTTGAAGAGAGGGCATTTTTCCTGCTCTGGCTGTCAGCCTGAGGGGCCGATGTGGCCTCCTAATGCACATACTGGGACTTGCAAGAAGGCAGCTCAATTCAGCATCACTGTTTTCAGTACCAAAACTCACTCAGTTATGGGCAGTTCTCACTGCACAGCATTGCACTGCTAAAATACAGCAGTGGGATGACACAGATATTAGATGAAGCCATAATGATGCAAAACATTTTACCATTTGATTTTTTATGTGAAGGGTTAATCATTAGAATGTACAGCACACTGGCATATCTTGCAAAAGCTCAAGTTTCCCTAAATATGTCAAGTTGTTACTAATTCAGATACTAAGGATCCTTCTTGAAAAAACTGAACTCTAGTTATGAAGAGATTGTAGTTTTGTTGGGCTTTCTCTAATAACTAACAAAAGGAATCCATGCTTTTCTACTTTTCCTCACTGATGACATTTTTAAAACCAATTTTGTTGTTTTTTGAAGAACTCTCTAGAAATATAAAATGTATTCATGAGCTAGTTCTGCTCACACTATGTCTTCCATTCTGCTAAAGGGTGTTATTTTAATTTCATCATATTTGCTTGTGTATCTTTAAGTGATAGCCATAAGCTTATGGTTTGGCTTTCTGCAACTGATTTAAAATCAAACAATCTCATAAGTAAAGGAAGAAAAAAACAAAAAAACCACCAAACTGTGAAGTCAAAACAACTTGACTCCAACAAAGCAGCCTTGAATGTATTTCAGGCAGAAATAATTAGTGTTACTCAGATCAAAGGAAAATCACCTTGCTTTCTAGAATGATTAATTTTTTTTTTCTTTTTATACTGCCAATACCAAGACTAGTTCCATAATTATTTTTGTAGGTAAAACATAAAACATTCAATACAGCATGTTATAGAGGTATATGAAAAGCAAAGACTTAGAATTCTTTATTTTTAGGTCCACAAATGCAGTAAGTAATAATGGACGGCAATGCTAAGGAAAAGGTGATTTAAGACTTACTATAAACAAGAATTAATAAAAGAAGTGAAAAATCCAAAACCCAGCACAAGAAGAACCATTTCTGCGAGGGAAAATATAGTCTCAGTGCAATATTGAATGTTACTAAAGTGAGAGCCACCAGCAGAGATAATTAACAGTGTTCAGAACCATCTTGCCTTTTTTTTTTTTGTCTTAGAAAAGCAGACAAAACTTTAGATAATATTTCTTTCTCAAAAGATTTCTTCAGAAAAGTATTAATAAATGTTCCATTACATTTCACAATTCATACACAAGTTGTCATTTTTTGGAATAGAAGCAATCAATTGCACAATAGAAGCACATGCTTCAAAGTGCCTTCAGGAGATGATGATTTGGTTTGTATCCCTGGTCAAAAGTCTGGACACAGTCTAACAGAATGCTTTTGGCTGGTATTATCTGAAGATGCCTGTTCAAAATAAAGTCTAATACAAATTGTACAATCTCCGTAGGTAATGTATTTAATGATGATTTTCTAATCTATATCAAGTATTTTTAATTATTTTAGGCTTTTTTATTATTTTTATTGTGCACATCTACCATTGGTGGATATAAAGACATATTTGTACTATCTGTTTTGTATCTGTAAGAATAACTTTCATATAGTTGAATATTACAGTTATATTCTTAAATCCCTTTCCCACTTCTTCAAAGATGATCTTTTCTAAATTAATTTTAGCAGTAGATCAATGTTTATTATCAGTTTTAATGGCCTCAGGCAGTTTGCTTTTTCATAACCCATTTAAGTTAAAAAATCATCTCTCCCAAAGCGTTGATAACATAGATAAGAGATCAAATTGTGTCCTGCATATTATGGTCATATTTTGAGGCAGGCAAAACTGTCACTTTGCAAGAATCACTTAAAGAAGCCAAATGTCCAAACTGTGTTGTTGCTACAACCTTAAGAGAGATTGCACATTTGCCCTTGCATCAGGCTGATAAAACAGCTTGAAAGATACTGGTGTAGAAGAGGAAATGCATCTTTGGTACCAAAATGATCCATTATCATTCCTTTATATTAAGGACATTAAATAGAAAAATAAATTTTTGATTCTTGCTACTCCATCTGTAGCTGTAATTTAGCTACCTATTGAAATGACTCACCCATTTTTTGGCTAGTTGGACAAACTGTCAAATATGAATTACTATTATAATTTCTGTGAACAACTGATACAACACCAGCTTTTCATTTGCATTTCAGATGGCTATAAAATAGTTATTTCTTTGAGTAAATGCATTCCCAGTAGTTTCTGGACTTTTTTATCGGTACATTATCAGATGTTTTATAGAATTTCATCACAAATTCTTCACGAAGAACATGCAGAAATATCTGTAAATATGGCTGCAGCTACATTAATGGACAAGGGTCTCTTCGTACAACTACATTCCTGTGTCCCCAAGAAAGTCTGCATTCTTTAAGCTGCAATAGGAAAATACCTTGTTTATTTTTTTTTTTTTTAATTGCAAGAATTCATTCCAATCTCAAGTATTTTGGAATTGAAAACCACAGTATTAAATATATTTTTTTCTAGATTAATTTTAATATTAGCCCAAGTAGCTGTTTCAGTTGTTTTATGATTTTAATGTACATAATTGTTGTTATGGCTTTTACATTCTCAACCAAAAAAATATCAGTTTACTTTCTTTCTGTTTACTGCCTGTAGATTTTCTTTTCCAAATAAGTACACATGATTTGTATGTACATTGAAAATACCACTGTTTTAAAAAAATTAAATAACTGTGATACAATAACAGATGCCTGGAGAGAAATAGGAAGTATTCCTGGATACAGGAACACTATTCAACTTTACAGTTATGTTAGTTTCTCACATGATAAACTATGACAGGGTACCTCTAGAAGAAAAGATTTTTCATTTGGTAAAGTGCCAAATCTGTAATTAGACAATTGTTATTATTGGAAATACAAAGGCCAGCATGTTAAACACTTTCTAATAGTATTGATCTGACTAAATATTTTATATATATATATATATATATATAAAATATATATATATATGTCTGTGTATATAATTTTTGGTGTGAGCATATATATCTCTGTGTAGGTACACAAAATATATTTACTGTTTTATCACAGTTCAGTAATTTTAAAACATCTCCTTAAAGGCTTTTGCAAAGAGCTGGATCAAACCTTTTCTGAGGAAGTTATATTCAAGTTCATGTGAATTCATTTCTCTTTTACTTCTCCACAGGTTTGTTTAATCACCTGCTGAATTCAGTGGGATACACCATCTGTTAAACTGGAGTCCAAAACTCCCCTAAACAGCAAAACTCTCCTAACATCCACATTTTAAACATTCAAATTCATATTAGAAACATTTCTTCAGACTGTATTCCAGAGGATGTTCAGGGCCTTGGACTTCATCTACACTTGTTGTGAAAAAGCAAGATACAGGGTTAAGGAGTGGTACGTGGTTTTCCTTATCACTGAGCTGTTAATCAAAAAATGGCTGAGTTTTGGCTTGGACAAACAAACTCCCCCTCACCCTATGGCTGATCACAGAATCATAGAATAACAGAATGTCTTTGGTTGGAAAAGACTTTTAAAATCATCATGTCCAGTCATTACCCCTGCACTCCCAAACCCACCATCACCAAATCCTGTTCCTAAGCACCATCAATACATGTATTTTAAGTACCTCTATAATTACTGTTAACCAACAGCCTTTCCCAGCTGCCAGCTTGAACAGGACAGCATGGTTTCACGGAAGAGTGGGGAGATTAGCTGCATTTGTACTTATCATTCTGTACTTGGAATCACTGTTATTTTCTGATAGGGTTTAGCAAAGAAATACTCTGATATTGATTTCTTGTTTCTGGCCTCCAGAAAAAAACATCACACACAAAGTCTGACTTATATCTGGACTGCAATCAACACGGCAAGACAGACAATTTAAGAAGGGTCCTGGCCCCCTGCCTACTGCCTCTTCACATCCTCTCTTGCTGATGATGGAGGAACTTCCAAGGTTTGTTCTGTTGGCTTCAATGGATGTTTTATTTGAAAATTTTCAAATCTTACAGGACCATTGTTAAGAGGGGGTGAAAATATTTCCAAAACAAGGCAGAGAACACTGAAACAAGGTCCTGGAGGCCACTGCATTTATTTTGCTTTCAGTATTAAAACCTGTGTGTTTTTCTTGGAGTTAAAGACTGCAAACCCATGATTTTAATGTATCTCAAGCTGTTCAGCTACTTTATTTGAAATATAGGCACCTATCCGTGATGCAGACAGCATTAGTGACATTAAAAGCAATGAGGAGTTGATTACAATTACTCAAATAAGTTTAAAAAAACCCAGTGTATTTGTAGCCAAGTGTTATCTGTTCACTTTTTTTCATGAAAGACTCCTTTTTAAAATTGCTGTCAGGCCTAGTCCTTTTAACCTTAGCAATTCCTAGTGCCTATCAGCTCTGTTGGCACCCTTTGGTCAGAATCAGTTAGCAAGCCCCAAAATTACCCTGGGAAAATTGCATTGCAGTCTGGGCATATGGTGTTTCTTTATGTCTACCTACATTGCTGAAGTTAAATGATCCTCACTAGTAGAACAATAAGTACCTCCACTCTCTAGATATGTTTTTGGATAGCGACATTTTCTTCAGAGTTGTGGATTTTTGCAGCATTTCTTGTTTTCATATTTGCTATAAGAATGTAAATAAACTGTATCTTAATTTCTGTCAGACAATCAATTACAAATTCTTCCATCTGTGGCCTCTAATTTAGAAGATTTTGACATTATATGAATTTTTGACTATGATTTAAAATCATAATAGATTTTTGTGCCTTGAGATCCCTTGGTGCCTTTTGTATCCCATCCCTCACAAGGAAGTAGTAATTTAAAAGAGCATAAATAGGAGAATTAGGCTAACTTTTGTGCTGACCAAGTTCTGTCTCAGAGACACAATCTGACATCATGATAGATGATACACAGCTTTTTGTATTTGATGCAATGACGGTGTGAGAGACTGAAATGTTAAGGGTTAATGACTCAAATAATTGGCTATTTGCAAAACCAGAGGGTGTTCTGCTGATGATGTGCAAGGTAAAAACCCAAGTACAGAGGGATTATGCAAACAGGACTGGAGGTTATTTGCTGAGTTTTGAGGCAGAGAAGTGAAGAGGCAGATCCTGTGAAGGTGGAATAATGCTTTATCATGCTAAAGCTGTCTCTTACACAACTGAATCAGGTGTAAAAGTCCCCTTCAGGGAAGGGTTCTATACATTCACATGAAGGCCTAAAGATATTCATTCCTTCTGATGGGTCATAACCAGCTCAACTAAGCTGGGTGAGAAGGAGCTGTCATGTCCCAAAAGTGTCATAAATCACCAAAGATCCCTTGCACACCTGGGCATTCCACCTGACCCTGACCCTATATTAAACCATTGACCTTTGTGCTTCATGGGCTTTCCCACCCCTGAGGGATCAAGAGGCCACCATCACTTCAACCAGCAGACAATGAAATTACAACAATCAAGTCTTGTCACTGGACCCATGGGTGGTGATATCTTTCTACTTTTATGTTGTTATATTGCTATCGATAATGATAATCAAAAAGACTACACGCCTCTTTCCATTGTGGGAAAATTGTTCTAAAAGAAACCTTATCTATCTGTCTATCTATCTGTCTATCTATCTATCTATCTATCTATCTATCTATCTATCTATTTATCTATCTATCTATCCCCCTGTCACTCAGTGTTGTTTCATTCTTATCTGCCCCAAGGGATCTATTAACAAGAACCTCAGTTACCCTCGCCTTCAGGGGCTGGGCCAAACTTACTTTGGTCTGGATAACCAAGAGAATAATATTTTGCTAAAAATCCACACATTTTTCTATAGATTCATTTGGCATATATTTAAAATTTGCAAAGATTCATACTTAGAATCCAGAATGTTCTTTAAAGCAGTTCAGTAATTGATGTAAGGAAAGGGTTTGAAATTACTATTCCGAACTGGGTGTTCAGGCAGCTTTATCAGATCCTGAATAAAGAGAAACTACCTTCCTATTGCATTTTGAAAAGTTTATCATCTCCATTCCACTGCAGAAGAAAATAGTTCATGCAATAAAATCAGTTCATCACGCTCTAGGATGATTAAAATCCAGGCAGAATCTCTTTACAGAAACTAGGGAAAAATCTAACTCTGATAAGGAACAAATATCTCTAGATTGGTTAATGTCTACTAAATATCTATTTAACATATTGAGGATACTATTTTTTTTTGTGCTGAGGGAACACCAACCCAATAGCGCTATCAAATGCCCTTCCTTTTTACCTTAAAGGTTTTATTTGATTTTTCATGTGACACTATTATTGCCGTGATCTCATGGAATAGTGTTTCACTAATCATTCTGTTCTGTTACTTGTCTTTCTTTATCTTGCCATTTCATCACTGCTATATCCTATAAACTTTAGCCTTGCAGATGGTTTTGTATGCACACTATCACATCTATTAGTTTCCTTCTAAGGCATCTTACTCAACCAGCATTCCTAATACATCTACTTCTTATCTCAGGATATAAGATTAATGACAAATTGTGTTGTACATGAATTAAAAAGTCTGGGAGTATATGCAGCACAGAAAAAGCCAGCCTGAGTCACATGAAACTATACATAATCTATTCCAAACAATATCTGGATATTTTTCTCTGCAATACTGGAAACAAATGTACTGGAAGCAAGGGTAATAAGTAAAAGGACTGGAAGAAGTAACATTTCTTTGCAAATTGTTTATTTAGCAACCAGCATTTTTTTTCTGTGTGCATTATTTGTGAAGACAACGCAAATAAAAAGGATAGCTTGTTTCTAAGATATACAAGTTTAGCAACCATTCTGAAGAATAAATGAACAATTTACACAAAATTTGAGTAGTGAAAATTGTGACAATAAGACCATGTCTATAAGCATACATCTCTTAAAAATCTGCAGACAGAATTCATTTGAAATGTATTACTATAAGCAGTATTCATTTAAATACATTACTAAATATAATCACATTTTGTATGGCCTAGAAATTCCATATATGAAGCTGAAATGAGTTCTGTCTTAATTGGAATTATTGTGGGAGTGTGTTTGGCTCATGCAGTTTAATGTTTGATCTATTTTCACCTTGAAGTCATTACCTTGTGCATTTCTTCTTTCATTCAAGGGGTGCTATATTTGATTGCTTTATTAAGTGGGAATGAAAATTCTTTTCGTGCTCAGTGTACTAGTGTTTGAATAGCAGTAGATTCAGGAAAACTTGGGGAATTTGGGAGCATGGCTGGAGCACTCAAATGTTCAAAACCACTCTAGAAGCAGTGTTTTTCCCATCTTCATGGAGGAGCTGGAATTCAGTGTCCAAGTATTCATTGTAGGAAGGGAAGAAGAGGAAAGGACTGTGGTGAGGCTGGTCATCCAGTTCCAACAGAATGGATGGAAGAACAGATATCAGGCCATGCAGAAATTAGATGTGATTTTTTATTAAATTGCATTAATATATGTCTAGGATTGTCCCTGTAACTAAGAAAAAAATTCCACTGAGAATACAGGATTTATGAAGTGACAGTCTTTAGCATACAGGAAAAAATATATACAGATATATTAAAATGAAACAGCAGCAATTGGACAGCTCTATATAAATGAAATTAAAAATATGTTCTATGCAGTTTATGCTATTGTTACCTTTGTCATTTCAAAATTTTTAAATGTACACAATTATTTATGCTGATGGGGAGAGGGAGACCAGGAATTGACAGGATCTGCTTTCAAATTGTAAAAGATTTTTAATAACTAATCACTAAACCAGAAACTTGACAATGTAGACAAGCAATTTTCTGTGTTCCTGCAGTCTATTTTTGAAGACTAACAAACTAGAAAATACCAGACTTCACTGTATCAGATAGGTATTCAGAGTTCAAGCTCATTAATATTTTCCTTGTATAAAAGAAAACAGATTCATTCTAACACCCTTGTCAGCCGTCAAAGTCTTCACATGTTTCAATTCATTGGTCCAGATAAAAGCCTCAGATAGGTCCATTAATTTCAGTAAAAGAATAGAGTTTATGATTCTTTAATCCAGCCTTCTGCTGGAACAGTTCTATTCACTTTTTCTCCAAATTAATCATAATTTCTTGAAGAGAAATGGAGAGGAATAGCATCAGGCACAGCATGACCCTTCTGCCTCTAAACCAGACCAACATTTGCTTATGTTAGAGTTACATTGCTTTATTTCTTCCATGCACTTTCAATGTCTTCTTCCCCTTTATAAGTCTTCATAGATGCCTTTTGTTCTTCAGTTTTCTCATCATGACTCTTCTGCAACTGACATTTCTGCCTGACACATTACATGGATGTGAATAATTTCTTACATGTGGCACCACAATGTAATCTCAAAACTTATACTTATTTTCCATGTCATGCTTAGGGAACTAATTAGGAGGGTATAATTCTATACTGATATGACTTTGGCCATAGCTGAGCAACTTTGTTGACTGATTTATTTTCTTTTTTGTAAATTATATTTCCTAATATAAATACATTTATATTGTTATTTTTACTCTTTCCACTAAACTGTCCACTAGATAGACAAAATCATAGTGAATATGAAAAGTTAAATTTAAAAGAGAGATATAACTCTGCTGCACTGTAGTTGTCAAGTTATATTCAATGTCAGTTGATGATGGGACCTTAATTCTGCTGTTTGAGATTACTTTTTTGTCTTTATATTTTTACTCGTCTTCTATCTTCTCTTCTGAGCATTTTACATTTACACATTTCTTTCCCTACTGTTCACATTATGTACATTATATGCAGTACATATTAGAGAGACTGTCAATGTCTTTAGGCAATAATCCATGAAGATCACTTTATCCACTATATATAGTATGGGTGGATTGTTACATGGATAAGAAAGTGGTTCGAAGGTCAGATCTAGAGGGTAGTGGTCAACAGTTCAGAGTCCCAGTAAACATCAGTGACAAGATGTCCCTCAGGGATCCGTATTGAGACCAGTGTTGTTTAATATCTTCACTGATGATGTAGATAAAGTAGATTGAGTAGATTGTATATTGAGTGTCCCCCCAGAAAATTTACAGACGACACCAAGCTGAGTGCTGCTGTTGACACATCTGAAGGATGGGATGCCATCCAAAGGGACCTGGATAAGCTTAAGAATTGGTCCCATGGCAATCTCATGAGAGACCAGTGCAAGATCTCAACAAGACCAAGTGCAAAGTCTGCAGCTGGGGCACAGAAAACCCCAGTATCAATCCAGGCTGGGGGATGAACAGATCCAGAGCATCCTAGCTGAGAAGGACTTGGGGATGCAGAGGCTGGACATGACCCAGCCATGTGCCCTTGCAGCCCAGAAAGCCAAATGTGCCCTGGGCTGCACCCAAAGCAGCGTGGGCAGCAGGTGAGGGAGGGGATTCTGCCCCTCTGCTCTGCCCTGCTGAGACCCCACCTGCAGGGCTGCATCCAGCACAGGAAGGACATGGACATGTTGGAGTGACTCCAGAGGGAATCACTAAGATGATTTGAAGGATGGACCACCTCTCCTGTGAGTAAAGGCTGAGAGAACTGGGATTTTTCAGCCTGGAAAAGATAAGACATCAGGGTGATGTAATTGCAGCCTTCCAGTACCTGAAAGAAGCCTACAAGAAAAGTGGCAAGGAACTTTTTACAATGCAGGGACAGGCCAAGGGGGAATGACTTCAAACTGAAGGAGACAAGGTTTAGATTAGATATAAGGAAGAAATATATATATAAGGAAGAAATAATAAGGAAGAAATTCTTTAGTGGGAGGGTGGTGATGCACTGGAAGTGGTGGTGATGGAGCTGGGGATGCCCCACACTTGGAAGAGTTCAAGGCCAACTTGAATGAAGCTCTGTGCAAACTATTCTAGTGCTAGGTGTCCCTGCCCATGACAGGGGGTTGGACTAAATGATCTTCAAGGTTCCTTCCCTCAAAGTATTCTATCATTTTTTATTACATATAAATGGTAAGTAAATAGATGAACTTCTAAGCATGTCCAGCCCATTTCCTATTTGTCTGATTCTAGTTTGGCTATATTTGGTTTCTGCAAAGTACTTTGCCTGCTGCCTGTTAATTGTTTTAACACTGTCAAGGAATTCATTAAAAAAAAAAAACTTCAGGCAATGTTTCCTGACCTTTCATCTAATTTCATAACCAACTGCTTTTAGTAGTTCCAAATATAATTTTCAGACCATTTGGCTGACATTTTAAATCACAATGCCAGAGCATGCGATTAATTGGTTATGTAAAAATACCTGATAAACTAAAGGTTTCCTTAAGTTTGCCCAAAGAGGCTGAAAGACAGCAACCACTATGTTAACCTTCCCTCCTAAGACTCACTTTGGTCATTTTGAACAGGTTGCTAATAAGGCCATCAAAAGTACAGGGGTTCACTTGTCAGACTTCAAGGTTAAAGACACTCTAGATGACAGACATAATTTTGGCTACCTCAGGAAATAAAAATGTTAACCAGCTTCACTGATTTTAAATTGCTGTTGACAGGACCTGAAAAAAAAACCTCAGACCCTTGTCATATTGCATTCATCTGTTAGTCAGACAAATGATTATGGATGGGAAGACTGAGAACTTTCACTGCCTTTGATGTGTTTAAGGTTGCAGCATATGAATATGTGCAGGGCTTTTACAAGGAGGCACTGAGAATACAAAAGATTGAAGAAGGTTATGAAACCTTGTAAGATGGCCTGTTTCTTCAATTGTCATTTAGCCTAAAAATCCTATGTTTGGCTTTCTCTTTAAATAATGCTGCTGTTCAGGAACATAGTGGCTTAGAAGTACCAAACAAAAAGCATTTAATTCTTGCTCAATTCTTGCTTTGACAGAATTTGGCTTTTCTGAGGTATGACAGATAAAGATTACCCGATTCCAATGTTGCCAACAATATATATTTTTTTAGTCTTGAATAGTTTAAGGAAACATTATCTACAAAGAGAAGAAAACTATATATTTTTTTGTGTTGTTAAATATAAAAACAATTATGTGATTTTTTTTTCCTCCTTTTTCCTATCTATCAATTTGTCATTGCTACCATAGCCCACAAGGAACATCTGGGATATCTGAAATCCCTCCATTTACTCATTTTCTCTTTTTTTTTTGTTTAGAAATAAATAATTTATTTCTTATCTTTTAATTTTATCAAACAGCTCCATAAATGCTTATATATAAGATGCCTATAATTTTTAAGCCACATTTTGGATCCTTTGACTCTACACTTACCTGCTGTCAAATATTATAAACGTTTAAAACAACAACATATAGAAAAAAAATACTAAAAGAATGAATGCTAACAACCAGGCATAGAGGCTGTTCTGCAACCTAGACCAGAAGGGCTACTGGTTATGCTGCATAAACTAACAGGACTTCACCTGAATGAAAGAGACTCCTCCACAACCCAGGAGGAAGAGTATGCAACCAGTAGGTTTGGGTTGATATCTCAAAAAGAAGTAAAAGAAACAAATTTTGACATCAGCCTTTTAAGTGATACTTTACAAAAAAATAAAAATAATCTTTTTCAGGACACACTTTAAATGGTTGACACATTTTGACTTTTGGTCAAGTGGCAGGGAGAACAACTCAGGATTGTGACTCCTGAATAGGAAAAGGCAAGTGTCAATATCTCAAGCTTGGGCATTTAGATTTGAGAGTGTGAAAGGATTTCAGTTATACTTTGATGAATGTGGTTCCCGTAATATAATACAAATAACGCATTAATTGCTTCAGTGAAAATAATATGGGCCATGATATACTGCAATCTAAAAAGTCCTGTTCCAGGAAGCAGCTGACTCAATAGCTCACTGTTTCAGCCCCTTACCTCCTTTCAGCCTCTTGAATATGAAAACCATTTCCTTAACGCTCCAGTTCCATTGTAACCAAAAAGAAAGCTTTTTTAGCTGGTTTATTTTTCCTGGGTCATGTAAGTGTAATTGGCTCCCTAAAAAAAGGAATGGGTGCAACTAAGAGTAGACAGAACATGGGGGTATGAACTCCTCATTCTGACAACAATAAGTTGTTGGATTTGTTTGCCACAAATAGGGTTTAAATCTTCAAATACAACATTTGTATTTTCCCTGAAGAGGGAAAAGGTAGAGAATAAAATCTTTACAGAATTTTGGGGGCTAAATGTTACTGTTTGAGAGGGCATAATTGCAAGGAAAAATGTCCACTTCATCTCTTGTGCTCCACTTTTAGTTTAAAAAATACTCTGAAAATATATACCTAAAAAAGAAATAGAACAGGAGATGGCAGATTTATTGTAGCTGTTCACAACTTTTGATCATGCTTCAAATACCAGTTAGCATGAAATGAAATACCAATGATCAGAAGTTCAATGACCCAGAGATGCTTTAGCAAAGTTTCATTTCAAGTGTGCCAGCTTTAACATGGTGCATTTTCAAGATGCCAGGCATGCACAAGTCCATTACTGGAGCTAGAAGGGCTACTCTGTTGTACTTGTGTAAGAGCATAGAGGTATAAACCTGACTCACACCACGGGCTTATAGGCTACTGTCGTCAGGAACACAGTGTGAAGATGTACTCAATGTCAGTTCCAGTCATTACTGGAACAGGCACATGTTATTTTAGTCTAGTTCATAAGGCAGAAAATATTTAAAATAAAGAGACACAGTAGGAGAACTAGTAGAAGTATATATGTCAGCTAGCTCCTGAGATAGAATTGTTACTTTTGTATGATTGCTCTCATGTTTTTGGACATTGCAATTTCTTTAAAAAATTCTGTGGGGTTTACAGTCCCAAAACTTGTCATTTATAACTGTTCTATACACAAGAGCTTGGTTGAAAATGAGTTGCATTTGTTGAAATTTTCTTTGTTTCTCTATAAAACTAAAGAATACAAGATTCACCATATCAATGATCTATAATGTTCCTTACAAACATACAGAAGAAGGTTCAATGACCTTTAAAATAAAATAATCCTTCATTTCAAAGGAAATATGTAATGATATATCATAAACTGCTGTCCATAGTTTATTATCAGTGAATGCAAGGCAAAGTTAGAAGTTATTTGCTACTTTCAATATTATTCTTCTAATATAATATTGTACCAATATTTTTCTTAGATGTAGTTCAAAATTTCCTAACTGAGGTAAAATAACAATCATGTGGCTCATATTTACTGGCTTCTCAAGTGGTCATTTTGTTGCATGGTGTGGCAGTTTCAGTTCAAACTGGGTAGAATCACCATTTTAGCGTAGTGCTTTTGGTTTGCCGATTTGAATTTCCTGGCCAACGCACCAATTAGTGCCTTTAGCACTGGCCAAATGCCAGTGCACCTACTATAATTATTTACTTATTTCTCTGCTGTGAGATATGATTTAGGAGGAGAGCAAAGCAGAGTCAAACTTTAAAGGGTATAAAGAAAACTTTATTAACAGGACTAAAAGGAAACTAGTAAGAAATCAGAATAACTTTCAGAACACTGCTCCCCCCACCACAGCCTCTTTTTCTTTCCCACTGACAATGTAAAGAGACAAAACCTGGGACTTTCAATCAGTTTACCATTTCTAAAATAGTCTTTCTTTAGTTCTTTGAAGGAGAGGAGTCTCTCTCACCACGCCATGGAGACTTCTCCACAAGAAACAGTTCTCTCATGGCATGAATATCACAGCAAACCAGCCACCCAGGAAAGGAAAAATCTGTTTGTAGGGTTAAAATCCTTCCCATGCTTTTCAGCCATCTCACGGCTACTTTCATGGGCAATGTCAACTTATGAAATATTATTTTAAGGATGAGTTGTTCAGAAGTGAAGGTTCTCTTCATGTATCTCTGAGATCATCCTCATCTTTGGAAACAGAGGTCTTCTTCTTCTTCTTCTTCCCTGGGGGCAGAAGGTCTTCATCACTCTTATCTCTCTCTGTTCAAGCTTCTCATTTAGATCACAACTACTTCAACATTGTCTTATTTCATGGATGCTTTTGCTCATGTCTACAGTTTGAATGCTCCATCCCCCCATGTTTCATGAATTTCAGGAATATTCTAATGTGTCATAGTCCATCACCATGACCTTACAAAGAATTTCAGCCCAAGACTAATGCATCTCCTCATTCTGCTCCTGTGTAGGATTCAGCTCCTTCTTTACTGGCCTTCATACCTCATATTGTTTTCTGTATATGTCTTCACTCTTTCCTCTTTTCTCAATTGAGAGAAAGTTGATGTTTTCAGATCTCATCTGTACACTAGAGGGGTTATTATCTCTCCTGGGCCTGTGGATGGCCATGTCCTCTCTGCTGGGCAGTGACAGAAGCAGTCAGTGATGGACTTCAGGCTGTGCTGGGGGCTGTGCCAGGATCTCAGGGGCCTGGGCTGGAATGGCAGCGGCCGCTCTGGCCACATGGCTGGTCTCTGGCCCCTGCTGCGTTCAATTCCAGCTGCAGGACCACTCTCTGCATGGTCTGCAGAGCCACCCCTGCTCTCAGCCGCATGATCTCTGCAGTGCCACAACAGGCCCTGCAGCCAGAGTTGTTTAAGGTGGAGGATCCTTCAGCAGCCGCGCTGTGGGGCAGCCAGGATCTCAGCAGCCAGGCTAGGACTCAGGGGCCCATGGCCTCCCCAGCCCCTGCCCGGCAGCCACTGGGGCTCGGCCCCGCCAGGCCCCGCCAGGCCCCACCAGGCCGTGGTGGAGAAGGGCCAGGCCGCGTTTAGTTATCTCTTCAAGGCTGGAAACACAGAGAGATTCCCGGGCTTTGCTCATTTTACATGGATCTCCACAAAAGCGTTCCTGGCTTTCTTAGTGGTTTAACAGTGTGTCAGTGTTCAAAACTAGACAGCGATTGGTTTTGCTGGGCATGGGAGAAGCTGTTAGCAAGTTTTCTTAGGAAATCACTTCCTCACCAAAAAATCAATTAATACAAAACCAGAACACATGGTAATGGTTTTAAGGTTTATATTTTACATATATTTTCTTAGGAAATCACTTCCTCACCAAAAAAATCAATTAATACAAAAGCAGAACACATGGTAATGGTTTTAAGATTTATATTTTACATATATTTTCCAACATACAGGTTTCTTCTGGCTCAGATTACTCTGAGCACTAAGAGAAGAGTGAAACAAAGCAGAACTGAAAACCATAAACATGGGTTTGAGGCTATGTCAAAGAAGTCAAGGCAACCTAAAAATTCTCTTCACGCTTCCTGGTCTGATAAAACCTTGTAAGAATGAGAGTGTAAGTCATAAGAGAAAAATAGAGCTCACCAACAAAATAAATTCAAAAAGCCCAGGTCTGCACATCTGTGAAGTTACTGCAACCATGTAAAAATGTTTCTTATTGTTGAGGAGATTTTGTAGGAAAAATATTGTTGATCCAAACCACACTATGCAATTTCTGTAAAGAAAAGAGAATGTTGTGCATCCCCTGGCTCCAGCCCAACCTTTCATTCATTCTCAACTTTTCCACTAAGGAAATAATTTTGACATATGGAGATAGCATCTTTTGACATAACCTTCTTGTTCCACTTTTGAGAACAACTTTCCTTCCTGTGTGATTTGAAAGCTTTATGATGAAAGTGAATGTGAACTACTCTATAAAGCATGATAGATTGTACATAATATGGAGAGGACAGTCATCTTCTGTGGAAAACTTCCCCTAGAATAAAAAATAACTGCCCTGCTAGAATAAAGATAAAAGCTTGTGTGGTGGCTCAATGTATGAAAGCGAGCATCTGTGAGTCCCAGGTGTAGAAACTTCCTCTGCAAGAATTTAGCAAAGAAAAACATGATGATCTGCTCTGCATGCTTGTCAACATCAAAATGTCCCTTCCAGCAAATTCTGATCTATGAACTGTGCTATAGCACTGCAATTCTTTCCAATCAAGGAAGAGCTGCTCCAGGGAATATCTGAAGTCACAGTCTTTACTATTACTGTTGTTATCACTATTGTTTCTACTACTAGTAGTAGTACTACTACTACTACTACTGCTGCTGCTTCTATTTTTATGACTACTGCATTTTCTTTTCTCTAAAGGTGAAAAATATCTTGGTTTTATAGCACTGCCCCATTTGGAAATGAGTCTTTTTAGACTTCTGTAAGGAAATTTATATCTATTTATGTGTATCCTCCTTCCAGGAGGAATTGTGTTGCATTTCTTTCATGTTGTAAGAGTAGCAATGGCTATTTTCTGAAACTCCAGCCTTTTCTTTCTGGGCCTCTTTTCTTCATCTGTTTGAAGGAGTGGACCATATGTTCCTGATTCATAAGACTCATATAGAAAAAAAAAAATTACTGGTCATGAAAACAGGGCTTCATATTCAATAAGGGGAAAAAAAACCCTGAGAATTATAATGACATACTTTTTTTTTTTTTTAATTTTTTTTTTAAATAATTCATCTGGAACTTAACAGGGCATATAGTTTGTTTATAATATAGATTCTGAAAAATAGCAAATCTTTATTTCAGAGAAACATCATCATCATCACAGATGCAAACATCCATAAAGTATAATAAAGACAAAAGCAGCCAAATAAAAAATAGCTAATGTTTTAGATCCAAGTGAAACATGATATTCCTTGACACTAATATGGAAGTGTTAGTGCCATTCCCACAGCATGGGAAAACTGTTTGTTTATTTCCATTTTGTATTTCCCTAAGGACATTTTGCTCCACCAGTATAATTAGGATGACATTTGGAGCTGCTGCATTTCAATACAAGAGCAAGAGACACTGTGCAGCTTGACAAGAGATTATGATGTCAAGTCAATTGCTGCAGCAATATCAATATTTATTCCCTTGCTCCTTGTGTCTTGTTTTATTTTTGTTCCTCTTTTTCTATTAGGCATAAAATAATATCTAAAACCTATGCTATTGTGCAGTATATTTTTTTTTTGTTCTAGACATCCTTGCTTTTCCCTAGTTAATTTTAATCTCAAATCCTCTCCTTTCTCAGGTAAACAGTAGTTAACTCTTTCAGTAGCACAATTACTTTCATAGAATGAATTCTCAATCGATCTAGTACAACATTCCTAATAAGGTCTGTATCTTATTTAATCAAAGAGTGACCTCAGAACTATATTATGTATTTTGAGTTTTAACTGCTTCACTACTGGTGAATACATAAAAATTGTATGTATCCATTGTATTCACCAGCAGTGAAGCAACCAAAACCAAAAAGTATCATTATTATACAGGTATTGCACTCTCTAGAAATGTTGTACTTGATCCATCAGGTTACATTCTTTAAATAAGAAATATTTGCCTGCACCATGTAGCATTACCTGATATTCCCGATAATTTGTTTTTGTGAAAAGTAAAAGAGTGCTCTGGTTAGCAGCTCATCCATGCATTCTTTTTATAGAGCAGCAGAAATTATTTGCCCTGGAGTAGAGTCAGATTAACAGGTATAACATCACATCCTGATGGGCATTTCAGCATTGTTCATGTGCAATAATATCATAACAGCAAAGCACAGCAGCACAGATGCTAGAGTTCAAAGCCAACAGTGAAGCAATTATGTCTAATTGTTATTAGTTTAGCCTGATTAATTTTCTTTTATATTTGCCTGATTTTGTTGTAGAAAAAATAAGTATATTTATGTTCAGCAATGCTTTTTTCTAAGAGAATATTACAGTTGCTTTGAGATATATGTCTGTCTCTGTATAAGCAGATTATCTCCTACTGAAGCACAATATCATTGATAGGATTACTTTTTAAATGGATGAGAAAATCAGCCTCCCAAATTAGGGATCTGTTGAAGTTTAATGCACTAGGTCTTATTTGAGAATTGTGTTTATTTCTCTTTAACACCACCAGGAATTTTTTTGATGTATGATTTGATTAACTTTGCATGACATCGCTAGAGGGCAGTGTCCCTTCCAGCCTTGATTGGTGTTCCTATGTTTCTAAGATATTTAATTGTGATTAATAATCCTTCAAATTCTATTAAGGATACATAATATTAATATAAAATTAATTTATCTTCACTATAAAACATAAGGTAAATATCAAAGGGAATAATGTTATTTCCTCTAGTTACTCTAAGTTTTTTTACAGGTATTATTTGTCGCCCTATTCTAAGGTAACCTTGGTATCTACTGCACTTTTTATCAGTAAATTAGATCAATTTGTGAAATATCTGAACTTTCCTGAAATGAATGCTTCTAATTTTAAATTTGTAGGGTTTACATTTTTTTTACTTTTGTTTCCACTTATTAGCTGTTCACATGGGGTCCAGATAATTACTGTAAATGGAAGTTTTTTAATAATAACTTTTTTATGTATAGGAGAGATAAAGAGAAGGGACAGGGAAAGAGAAGGCAGTGGTGCTCTAAAGTCTTACACTACACTGTGCTTTATTCTAGAGGAACTGGTGCTGGTAGAAAGAGTCTCAAATAAGTGTTTATATATTTAGACCAGTGAGGCTGTACTTCCATTATACTCATTAGAAAAAGACACCTTCTAACAAATCACATCTGGAATGGTTAAAAATGGTCTTGAAACAGGCAAATTTGTTCAGTCAGAATATGCTGGCTGTCTCCAATGCCTCTGGCAAATCAAGCACTTCCACAGGTTTATTGTGTGCTGGGACACCAATTCACTCCTTCCTGACAGCCTTGAGGCAAGCCAGATCACCCATTTTAGATAAATTGCTTAGGATGTGTCCTGTAAACCTATGAAGACACCTGTCTTTATCAGTAGTATATTAAATGCACCACGAAGCCTTTCACAAATTTAGGAGGTAGTCAGGGAAAAAAAAAAAACAACAAAAAACACTTTAAATTAGACTCCATTGATTAAAATTGAATACAGAGGCAATTTAGGCTAGGTTTGAGCTGAGCTTTATGAGTACTTCCCCAGAATGATCCCAGGAGTTTCAAATTAGCCTTTCAGTGTGTGCTAGTAAATCTATATCTTTGTTTCTTTACCAAAAGAGTACTTCTGATGTTCATGATTTGTTCAAGTTCCATCAAAGAATAGACACAACAGAAGTAATTCTGAGTTACTGGTCTTTTTACTTTGAACATGGATGTTTCTCTTCTTTGTGTTAAGTACAATGTCGCTACTCCTCTCTGTCAAGTTTTGTGTGCTACCATAATTATAGTGTCATCACAGCTGTTTGGAGGAGCTCTGACACCTTAAGCATTTTGGCAACAGTCTAAAATGTTATATTATTTCAATCTAAAGAGTGAGAGGTACTTCAAGAAACATTAACATTTAGTTTGATGCCTTTTACTCAGCCTAAGTTGCAAACAAAAGTGAAGCTTTCAGTTTGTGAAATAGAATAGTGTTTCCTCGAAAAATTACAGTGAGAACTGAAGTTGTTCATTTGCAGGAACATCTGTCTCAGACATTCACAAAAGAGAACTGCACAGTATCTGTTTGAATGTTACCAGCTCTTCCAAGAGTGAGCAGTCACAATTGTATCAACATAATCAATATGCCTAAAGAAATTAAAATACACTCTTCTGTGGTAAGGATGGTAGATTTATGACTTATGCATATTTTGTGAATATATGCAGTTAGTTAGTTCTCAGTGTTTGAAAGTTTTGTTTTATTATTTCCATAAATCTTTGTAAATAGTAATGATTTATTTACAAACAAAGCCTTGCATGTGCCCAAAACTTTAATCTGGATTGCCTAGTGGCAAAAATCCATAAGTTTTATTGAAGTTCCTGAATAAAAAATAGGCTCACTTTCAAAGGTTATGTGCATCAGAGTTTTTAATGGCATCAACAGTTTTGGTAAATGAAAAATTATTAAGGTGCATCAGTATAGAAAAAGCCAACTTAAAAAGTCAAAGATTGTCTTACCTTCAGGCCAAGTTAAAAGGAGTTTTGCCATTCTATTGAAACTCTGATTTGTTGTTTGGTTTTTTAAATATAAACTTGCTTTCATTCTCTTTATTCTCTACATGTTGTTGATATCCAATTTTTAGTTGTTTATGCACTTCATTCTGAGTTACTTTTTCCTCCATATTATTTTTCCCTATGCAATTTTCTAGATACATTTCATCTATATTTTGCTATTTATTTTATGAAATTCAATGCAAACATAACTTCACAATCTAAGACTTGTCTTTTTTACCTCCTTTTTTAAATTAATTATAGTTAAATATGGCTAGTAGTGAAAAGAATTAATTTCTGTTTCTTTTTCTGTATTGCAAGAAAAGATACCTAGAGACTAATTTAGAATGAAAACTGAAAAAAAGTAATAACATTAAAATCAAGGGTCATTGTTTCAGTATTGATGTTACCAGTCACTTAGTAGAGAAATATTTATGCACTATTAATGATTGAGGATTAAATTTTTTTTCACACTCAGTGATAGCATTATTTTACTTTTTAGTTTTTTTCAACTATATCCATAACTGGCAATAGAGTTTTAGGAACATAAAACTGTATTCTGGGAGTGGTAAATAGGCCATAAAAACAACCCACCTTTCTGCTCTTACCTTTTGTTTATGCAAAGTACTCCTACCTCGTACACTGATGTTAACACTTATTTTACAGGGAAAAACTCATATTTTCTCTGTTGAAGGAAGCAGTGGGCTCTGTCCTACTTGCAGGCTGGGAGGGCATAGGGGAAAGAATGAATTTTTGTAAATTTTCTGCAACAAGTGAAATGAAATTATCCACAAGTAGTATTTTAAATCTTCCTTTAACATCAAAGAATCAGTGATTTTATGAAAAAATTATTCTTTGCTGTTTTAAAATCCTTTTTTTCCTCTCTTGATTGTATAATATTTTAGAATCTCTCTAAACATGTGCTGCTGGGTTTTTTATTCCTTTAGGTTTTCTTGCTTAGAAACCATTTTCATGAGCATCAACTCCTACCCTTTTGCAGAGGCCTGTAAACTATCAAGAACTTCCTTTCTAAGGGCTTTCTCCATGGCTGTTGGGAAGGATGAGAATTTAACAGAAAAGTTTTACAGATATGAATGCTTAGCAGAAGGTTCTCTAGAAATGAAAGCAAGCTTCGATATGTAAAAAGATGTTTTTAGGGCCAGTTGTTGCTGAAACAGCTGAGAGAACAAAGGTTTAGTCGAGTTGGAGGTTTTAGAACAAAGGTTTAGTCAGTTAGAAGGAGGTTTTATGGATAAAGTCCAACAGGTTAAGTGGTCTTCAAAGCAAGCAAAAAAGCATAGGCAGACAGAAAAATGTTCTTTACCAAAGCAAAAAGAATTTTCCACTGCATAACACGTTTCAAAGTTTAACATGTCATTACTTACTCAGATGATTGGTTAGTCACTAACATAGTATGATCATTCTGGCAGTTTTGATAGGACATATGTAAATGTAGAGGTACTGTATGTGATACTGATTGGTTGTGACATAATAATATGCATAGCACAAGAAGGAGATATAATACATTGTAACCACAACTAAATGGGCTTTAGGACACATGGCTTGCCTGTAGCCAGCAGCTGTAGGAATACCCATGGCCCCCTGGTGTAATCTATGGAATAAATAGCATTAAAAAGAAGAGCCATCTGAAGTCCCCATCTCCCCACCAGCTCTTACACACGGCTATCGCATAATTGCATCCAAAGGGTTTTTTTGTTGGTTTATTTACTTTTTTCTCATCTGCATAACATTGTGTTGACTCGAGAGCTGATGAACAAAAACATTGCAGAAGCAGTTTGAAAAAGAATCGAGTGGGAAGTGTGGAGCATTTTGTATTACTGAAAACCTGTCAAAGTGTCTTGATTTGTACCACCTTGGAAGTATTAATGAAGGCTTTGGGGAAAAGAAAGACTATTTTGAATGTTTGGGGTTTTTTAACTAAATTTTGCTTTCTCCATTTTGTGTTTAGTTTATAATGGTCAACTATCCCTGTTTAAATCTCATTCTACTCAGCCTCTAAACACAGCACAGTGAGACATCTTCTTTTACTGAAAACTATTAAGCCAAATAGTAGTAATAGAAAGGTTATCTCTATAAGAAATATGAAGAACAAAAATAAATTAACAAATAGAATATTAAGGAAAATAAATTTATTCCAGTTTAACAGAATCATTGTGTGCTTTAACAAAGTCTGTTCTGCAGCTTGAAGTTCCCAAATGCAGTACAGCATCAATTACATTCCAACTCACGTGAGTATCTGTGACCATTTTAATAAGACATAGTCAGAATATTTTCATAACTAGAAGTGGGTGTACTCAAAATCATGAGTTATTTACCCATATGTAGCTTTCTGTACTCTGTGCTTTTCTTCTTGTCAAGATAAAGCTGTATTTAGCACACATGGGAGTCTGTCATACCTGAGCTACAGGTGTTTCCTCCACACAGAATTTTACTAATTTTCTGAAAAAACAAAAGACTCTTCTGATTCTTCTTGCTGAAACTTTTCTTTTAATTACTTCATTAGAATCAAGCAGTGCAATATGGCAGCACTGAACCACAAAGATGGAGATAGAATTCTATTGTATTTGATCACAAATGTCCACAAAACAGACCATATTTCACATAAAAATATGTAGTCCTTATGTTACATTTATCCCTTAACTTTCAGAAGAAATTACTAAACTTCTGCATGCTAATTCAGAATATTTAAATGCCAGACTCATATACCAGGTGATCCATTTTTGTAAGCAGAGTATGATAAATCTGTTTATAAAGTTACTTTTGCAAGTAATTGGAAAGAATATAATTCATAAGCACACTCTTTTTGATCCAAAGTCACAACACTTTTATTCTGTACAATAAAACTAAGAACTGTTTTATGAGAAAAGTTCAGCTGTAGAGGCAAGTATTTTCTTACACAGCTGTTGAATCAGTATCACAGTTTAAAAACAAAAAAAAAACCAACCAAAAACCAAACTTCAAAACCTACTGACTAAAGGCCATATCCTTTTCATTCTTGGCATAAACCAAGACTTATTTCAAAAAATTACTCCAGGAAAATCTTAGTTTCCTGATTTTATCTGTATATAAGCTGTATATATCAGCTGTGGGGAAGAATGACAAAGTGGGGTTTCTGCTGCTTTTTTTCAGAACATCTTATTTTTTCACTGTTTAGTGTTTTTGGATAAAGTCACAGGACACTTTCTGCATGTTCTGGTTTGTCTTCATCCTCCATAACATACATTCTATCACTATAGAAAAAATCTACAATCACATGTACAATCATAATGGGTTTAGCAGAGTGTTACAGAGTATTTGATCAATTATGAAAACCAACAATTAAACTGATTTGCTCTTGTAAATATATGCACTGTAACATTTTTTTTTTTTTCTGAAACCAGTTATTCTAATCCAGGTTCACAGAATTCTCCATTTTGCCTTGAACAGAATAATACCAGGTGTATCTTCAGGTCTACTTTCAGGCAATTAAATACTGGAATTTTCATTATGGCTTGAAAAAAACACACTAGATTTTGTAAAAAGATTGAGAATGAATTAGGCAGCACCACTGTATTAGCAAGCAACACCAGAAACATGTTTTATTTTATCAGGATCCAAGCCATCATTTCTTCTTCTTTTTCAACCCTTGCAAATAAGTAGAGAATATATTTCCTTCTTTAGTAGGTTTTGTTTTTGTTTTTGTTTTTTTATCTAAAGTTCAATGTGGAAAATAATAAAATATTCAGGCATTTTATATAGTCTTTTCTAAGCTTTAATAAATTACAAGTTCTAAACTTGGGAGGTAGCTTGTGACAAAAATCTTTATTTACCTAAGTTTCATAATAGCTGTGGTGGTGAAGTATTACTATAATAACATGTTGACATATTGACTGCTACCTTTCTATAATTTCTACAATTACAATTGGATGAGTAGATTCTACTTGTGCTTCAGGTTCTCAGCCTTGAATTTGGTGATTTACTCAGGATCACAAACTCTGTCTGTCATGAAATGAAAGATTCACCCCAGAACTGATTTTAGGTTACTAGAACAGGGTTCCCAGGGAATTGTATCCAGGGCACTAATTCTGTTAGAGTTCAAGAAGTGGTTTGAAAATTCTCTAAGGTATGTGGTGTGATTCTTGGGGCTGTCCAGTGCAGGGTCAGGAGCTGGATATTGATGATCCTTGTAAGATCCTTCCAAAATTTCAGACATTTCTGCATACCTAAAAATCTTTCAGACTCTCTTTCCGCATTGTCTTCAAAACTTAAAAAAAATATTAATCTTGGTATATGTGCTGCTTAAAGAAGTTATTCTGGGAAGCAATAAGTAGCATCTTAATGGAATATGTTTATATAATCCAAAATATTTGAACAGAATTTTAACCAATAAACTTTACAGGAATAAGATACCCCTGAGTTCATTAAGTCCCTGGATAAATTGACTTGAAAATGACTTGTCTCTGACATTTCATGTACAGAATATTGCTATCTCCTTGTTTATGGGCAAGTAAGAAATCATGACTGACTTTTCTTACACTTTATATTGTTTGTGTTAGAGCATTATCATTTCTACTACTTGAACATCTCTAAATATGTTTTCACTGGGCATTCAAAAGCAGTTAGCTTCACAAGGAGCTAAGAAAGAAGATACTAAGAACAAAGTTGTAAATTTAAGCTCCTATATATTCAGGCATGTTTCCTCATAAAAGAGTACCTAGCTACAAAACCATTTTTGATGTACCATCAGCAATAAAAGAGAATCCAGAAATTCCAGTATCAGAAATATCAGACATGGGACCCTCTGATTAGCTGAGTTGGTTAGAGTGTTCTGTGCTTTCTGTGATTGATTTTTTCCAGAATAAACTGAAAAATAAGAAGTGGTATTTCTTGCTCACAACACTTCTGAACAGGTCTTGTTTTGCAATAGAATGGTGATTTCTGTAACCAGAATGGTAGTGCTTGAATTCTTCCTTCTGCAGCAGCAAGAAGAAGCACAAGCTAGGTGAAACTCACTTTTCACCAGAAGTTTGATTTCAAATTATGGTATTAATCACATGCAAGTGATTAAAAAAACCTGTCATTGTGGAAGAAACCAGATAAAATTGGGGTTTATTTACTTTTAAACTTATTTGTTGTGGCATCACAGAGCATTATCCTTATCTATATCTATATTTTATTTTGTCTTGTACAATCCCCCATCCACAGCATTGTATCTAAACAAGGATTAATTTCATATTCTTCTGTTGAAAAGGAGATCATTCAAAAGACAAATTCATATTCATAACAGAACTTACACACAAAAAAAGATGGAATTTTTTGGTTATTTCTTTACAGTTTTCACCAGCATACAGTTGGTTTTTTTTTTAACCCTGTAGATAGCAAAGAGATCTATACTCTGTTTCTCCCAGTGTCGTCAGAAGCAGTGGAGGAAGCAGCATGGGTGCAGACCAAGCTCTACCCGATGAGTGGAGAAACATTTTGTGCTATGGGCACCATGGACCAAAGTTCTGTGAGGAGGAAGGCAACAAACCCCTCCCTCCAGCTTCCCAAGCTTTTAAATCTGCCAACAGGACTTTGTAAGAGATTGAATAGGGGCATCAGCATTGCCTCAGATAAAAGCAGCTGTCAGCACACAATGCCTTTACCAGGGCTATGTGTCAAATGGTAACACACAATTTTACTTAATCTTTGGAAAACAGTAGTGAGAGCTATGTTACTGGGAATTTGCAGCAGCTTAGAAGTTTCTGAGGATGTCATAGCAGACAATAAATACTAGAGCTGCATTTTCTGGAAAAATCTCTCATCTTTAGACACCAGCATTCTGTCTCATTTCCATTTTAGGTGCAAGTCTGTGGACAAGATGCTCCATGGGGGACTTCTAAGCTACTTCTGAAAGAGCTGGGATCCTTCACAATAAAGCCTCCTGAAGAAATGCAGAATTACAATTTTCAAACCATAAGATAATATTGTCACTGGACTGTATTCAGTAGAACATTTCTGAAGGTGCATTTGGGCACCATGTGCTAAGACCTCTTTAGAAAAATATAAAATCTAGAGTCCTGAAGCCAACAAAAAACCCTGCAATTCAAGTGTGTTTTGATATTGTTTTGTGCTGTATCCTTGTAGTTCACAGCTTTGCCATACTTAAAACCACACAAGTAATACAACAGGGTGCTCTGACACTTGGAGAACAATTAAAACCATCCATATGGCATACTTACCGTTTATTAATGTGCTTTTGCTTAAAATAAATACATTCAGTGTCTCTAGGGAAACAGTCAAGGAATAAAGCAAAACATTTATTTCAAATCAAATCAGCACAAATACAAACTGCTCTACAACTCCAGTGTGTGGTGGTAAAAGACTTGATTCTGGTTCAGGTATGCATTTGAGGATTTTACTATTGTGCACTTTCCTCATATATATTTCCCTTCCATATAAATTTCCTGGATTTGTTTCCATTTCATCAGTTCTTCTTTTCTTCACCCTACTGCTATAGAGGATACATAATACACTGTCTACATTATTAACCTACAGCTAAACTGTAGCTCAGCTTACACTGGTCTTTGAAGTGATGCTTGTATTGCTTTAATAGATAGCTTATTACTTATTAAATAAAACCCTGAACTTTAAGGGTCCACGAAGTATTAAAAATACTTAAAAATACTTATTAAAAATAAATAAACTTTAATTTATCATTAAAAATGTTTTTATTAGCATCATTCAAGAGTTCCTCCATCACACACTTATTCTTAATTTTACTTATTCCTTAGTGGACATTTGAGAAAATAAGACCAAACTTTGCTCTGCAGTATTAGGCAAATACTCATAGTCTTCATTTTAATAAACTTAACTGCACTATACATCAGTTCAAGGGAAGATTCAGCAGCAGCTGAAATTACTTGTATTGAATCCCTCATAAAAATACCTTAGATATTGCCAGAAATCCTTCAGGATGATGCCCTTATAAATACTTAGGAGAATGATTCAGCTTCCTGGGAAATCAGCAATACTTTCTCTCTTAAAAAAAAAACAAAACAACAAGGTTATTGATTATTGGTTTAAAACCATAGTTTATATTAATGGGAAAATGTGGCATGTAGCTCACAACTACCTGTATTAGTAACCAAAGAGAGCAGGGATGAAGGTATGTTACCTCAGTTCAGCTAAACTGTCCTGGGAAGAGCCAATGGGCATAGGTGTTCACACCTATTATAGATTTTTTTTTAAAAAAAAAAATGTTCCAAGCTGTTTGCTTTTTGTAAATTTGTGATACAGTTCATGAAAATACATCATAGTGTTTTTTACCATTCATAAAATGTATTGCAGTTGTGCTAAATTTAAGAGATTGGGATTTAAAACACAGATAAGCAAATACTTTCAATTAATTACATGACATGTTGACAGAAAGACTGCTTTCAATGATTCACACTATTGCAGGATCACAGGCATTGTGCTCAGTGATCGTCACACAACAGGGTATCTATCCTTTGCTCACAAATTCCCAGGACTTACCCCATGCTGAGGGGTAATGGCTTTCTCTGCTCTGTCCCATCAGCAGAACATAAAAGAAGGAGCATCATTCTGTGGAAAATCTGCAGTTCATCTTAGTGCTGGAGTAATTAAAAACTATGACTAATTGAATGGTCCTCTGTAGTCATTATGGATGGGAATGAGGACTTTGAGTTTGCTCTCTATCAGTAAAACCTGTCCCTTCATGGCTTGCAAACTTTGGCAATTTTCCCTCTTAGGGCTTTGATGGACTCTGGAGTAACAATGAGGAGGAAGATAAATGTGAGATTTCTCCCATAGAAAATCTCAAACAATCAACATTTTCAATGCATTTGGGAACACTGCATTTTCCGAATTACAAAGGAGATTGCTAATATATTGTAAGGGAATGTACCTGGAGAATTTAAATTCATTTTTAACTCTACTCCAGAATTCAATATGTCCACACTGTGCAGCTCTACAGAATGATATAAATACCTTGTATATAAGGTCTCATTCATTGCATGGTTTCTTAAGTTAAAAAAATAGCTTCCATAGACAAAATACAACAGCTCTTTCATTTCTATGGTTGCTTCTATATGTAGAACAATTCCTTTTCAACATCCATTCTATTATTGTGGTCATCTGAACTAGGACAGACACTTATTAACATGGGTCATAGCTGCCTTTCAATCTGAGTGCCTGAGTTTATTTGAGATATGCAAGGACATGGGTGCAGGGCAGGGATGGATAAATGTAGATGGGATGCATCCCAAGACAATTCCACAGCATGGAAGAGGTGTGTACCAAATACTAGTGCCTGGAAAATCATTCCAGGGCCCATTGTAGAGACTTACCATAATGGACCACTGCACTTCTAGATAAACCAGTCAAGACTGGGCAGCTGCCAACTTTTATAGTTGTCAGGACATATTGGATCAAAATTTCTTCACTTTTATTTCCAGAAAGTAAAGACATAATTTTACTATGTACCCTCACTATCCTCATCTTTGTTGGATTAAAAACTGGTTATTATCTCTTTTGAGAGAATCATTTTATCTAAATAAAGGAAGTTTCCTGTTAAAGAAATCAAAATGGGAATGAGCATATTCATAGACAAGAAATTGTGAATTATCTTAAACAAAAATACTGTCCTGTGTTTAATTTTTTCTCTCTTGTTTTGTAGCTACATCTTCAATGGTTATGTGATCTAAAGTCATGGCAAAATGATTTCAAAAGTTTAAATGCTTTTACCCAGATTAGAAAAATGCATTTCTTTTGGAAATTAATAAGACAAAGTAGCTTTAAAAAAGAAGAAGAAAAAATGAAGAAAACACTTCAAAGTTTTCAGCTTTAATTAATTCCTCATTTTCTCTTCAGAAAAGTATAGTAAAAACTTGCTCAAAACTGTCATGTGTTGACAGTGGCAGGATGCTAGGCAGCCATGAAATCTTCTCACTCACTCCCCTCTGCAACTGGACAAGAAGATGAAAAATTAACAGAGGATTTCTGAGTTGAGATAAGGACTGGGAGAGAGATCACTTGTTAAATACATCACAGGCAAAACAGGCTCAACTTAGAGATATAAGGCGAATTTATTGCTAAGAAAATCAGAGCAGGATAATGAGAAGAAAATAAGCCCTTAAAAAACAAATTCCCCTCACCCCTCCCTCCTTCCCAGCAGTGCAAGGGGACAGAGAATGGGAGTTACAGTCCGTTCATCACCCAGGCTTCTCCTGCTGCTCAGGGGTCGCTCCCACCGGAGACAGTTCTTCAAGAACTGTATCCCCTGTGATCTGTAACGTGAGTCCATCTCATTAGCAACACCTCTATGCAAGCTCTGCAATGTGAGTCCACCCCACAGCCACAGAATCCTCACCAAACTGCTGCAATGTGAGTCCCCCCCTCAGGCACACAGTCCTCCCAAAACTGCTGAGATGTGAGTCGCTCTTCCACAGGGTCTGTCCTCCAAGGATAGGCTGCTCCAGTCTGGAAGCAGGGCCCACTCTGTCCTCGGGGTCTCCCACTGGATCACAGCCTCCTCCAGGCATCCATCTGCTCCAGTGTGGGCACCTCCCCCATGGGCTGTGGATGGATCTCTGGATCCACCTGTGATCCCCATGAGCTACACCCAAGATAGACAACGAGTCATAAGTCTTCACACTTTTATAAGTTTTGGTCCATTTACATGCTGGGGTTAATTGTCCAATTACAGCTTCAGGTTATGAAGTCCCATCCTCCCAGATTGCTCTCCTCAATTCACCCTTGTTCATACTTTTTGGGCCTGAAGCTGCAATGGTTTCCTTGGTTCTTGGGCTGGAGAAGGATTATTTTGTCTAACTAAAAACTGAGAGGAGAACTTTCTAACACTTTGTATGAAGTTTGGAGTTATATACCAATGCAGTACAGAATGTGAAAAATATGAAAGCTAAAACTTAAGGCTTCATTCCCACACTTTAGAGTCTTGAAAAGGCCTCTACCTTGTTGAGTCTCTATTCAAAATATCAACTAATAATAGGTATTTAATAATAGATAACTCTCTAACAACAGTAAATATCTAACAATAGTAATGTTTTGCACAGTTGGCTATCATGAAAAGAAGAATAATTATTATTATTAACAGTTCTTTAGGCACAGAAGAGGAATCATTTAAAACATGTTTTCATCTGCATCAATCTATGTTTTTTCAGTTGTTTCAGAAGCAGAAGCCTTCTTATTAAGGCATTAACACCAGGGGCTGCTTTCCATTTTAGAAGCACTTTGCAAGCTATATGACTCCTTTCTGTCAATTTATGAAATAATATGCTTGCTGGCACAGACCACTTTTTCATGTACTTAAATACATTGCAGATTTTCAGGGTATTTACATCAAGTCTCAAATCTTCAACTTTATGACTCATTCCCAATGAGCTCTGTTCCCTATCCTGATATATGCCATTTCCAGTTTGTCTGGTTTATTTCTAATAGTATGTTTTGAGAGATTGGCTAGTCATGTAAAATATGCCTCATGGATGTCAATTTTAACAGAATAGTAGTAGTAGATCATGTTTAAATAATGACCTTGGTTTGCAAGTCCATAAGTATATGGATCTCACTCTCTAAGAAATCATTCCTGCTGGAGTGTAGAAATGACATCCTGGAGAATGCTTCAACAACTTTCTTCAATATAATATCTCAGGGAGCTGTAAATTGTCTTCTTATCTAGTCACTGTGTGATAGAAACAAATTTAGCCCTAAAATATATATTGAATTCAGTGCAAGTAGATTTGGGAATTAATTTGGCCCAAAGTGTTCTTTGAAGACTTAGTCCTAACTCTGTTCTTTAGGTGGGGTCTATTATGGTGCAGTTTGTGGCTGGGTCAGTAATCAGGCAAAATGCAACAAGTGGCTGGAGACTGACTGTTAAATTCAGAGGAATGTTCACAGACTTAAGAATGACATGGAGACATCTCAGGTTAGGCTTTGATGGCCTTTCCTGATACCTATGGCTCAGTGGAGCAAAAAGACAGCAATGACTTGAGAGTTTGAGTTCAGGGTAAAGAAGAGCAGGGACATGATTAGAAGAACCTAAAGGGATTCCAACTCTCCAGTGGGAGAACATTGTCTACAGAAACTTCAAGGCAAAGGTTGGTATTTAAATCTGCATAAAAAAAAAGAAGATAGAAAAATCCTGCAGAACTGATTAGGTAATGTGATGTAATTTTGAGATAAACATCTAAAGAAATTATGTTATCTGCCCCCACTTTTAGGGTCTTGGTTATCTAAGAATTTAAATAGGGCAGGTTCTGGTATTATTTGCAAAGCCATCTGCTGTGGTGGGGAAAAAAAAGACATATTTTCAACTGGAACCTCTCCTAGGAGAAGGATGTGCCTAGGTGTGGAGATAAGAGCTGAAGACAAAACACAGCTGTGCAGCCAAGGGGCTGGCCCCAGCTACCAAAGTCAGAGGGTGCTGGGACTGGGGCTTCACTCTGGCTGGGTCTGACATGTTTCCACAAGCAATCAAAGGATCAGTCATTTTTCAGTAGAAAAGTACATATTGAAAAATAACTGCTCAACCTAGATCTCTCACTCTCAGAGAGCTACAAAAACTTTGAGAAGGAGAGCCTGGGAACTCAAACCCACCACTCCTGTGGATGCTAAGTCATGGCCTTGATATACTTATGGGTTTCTGACATACCATAACCTTTTCCTTGCACTTTCTCATCCTACCCTATGCTCTGCATCTTGCTCTTTGCTTTAGGCTATGAAATATCCTGCTCCCTTTGTCATAGAAAATAACCAGTGTATCTCTCCCCTTATTTAAATTCTCCCCACTTGAAGTGTACAATCTACATTTTCTCTCAATAATCTAACTGATAGACTTCCTAAAAATATCAAAACCTGGCATTTAGGTCTTAGGTTTGTTGCTTTTCTTTCAAATTTGAAGGAAGGCTTGACATGCCAGGAAACACATCTATTTTTGTCATTCAATAATGTATTTTCTTTAGCAGCAAATGGTTATGTTGCATATGGTTATGGAAAGACTCAGTTAAGTTTACACTGACATTTGAAACACTTTCTCTTAATAGCTTCATATCAGCAGTAGTTCAGAACCTTGGATGAGACTCCTGGGTCTCTTCTCCAGGGAGGGAATTTGGCTGCCAGATTGCATGAACTCTATTTTAGAAAAAGTTCTTTTTTTGGTGTCTTGCCTTAAAATAAGTTTATGTGCTAAGGTATTTCTGTATACTGTTCTTAACTTTACTTGAATCATGTAGACTGTCTTTGATAGACAAAGAGATCTTCAACCAAAAGATTATCTGCACAGATTACAGTACTCTCTTCTGCAGTCCAGAGTATACTCATGATCTTGTCAATTGCTTCTGAGAGACACATAAGGTAAAAGTTATCTAAGTTAAACTCAGTGAAATTTTTCAGGGATAAAAAGGCCATGAACTTGAATGCACATTTGTGGACAAATTTGCAGTTCTTCCATGAGAAAACAACTACTGTACAAAGAAAATCACTGCCATCAGCAGAAAATCCATTTTACTGGGAGCATCATCAGATTGTGCGCAACTGACTGTTCATGCTAGTCATGTGTCGTGGTTTAAAACCAGTAACTAAGAAAATTACTTATTTCTTGCTGTGAGATATGGATTAGAACAAGAGCAAAACAGGCATAAAACTTAAAA
>NC_031770.1:100210914-100292811 GCF_001522545.3 Parus major
AAAAGACTCCAGGCAGTTCCCAGAAACTTCAACTTTTCTTAAAGGTAAAGTAACTCCATGACATCATGGTAGTCACACAATTTGATTTTCACATGCATTTTATACTACTTTTATAAAATAATCTCTGATAACTATCTCAAAATTAAAGGGTCATCTAAGCAAAATTCAACAAATAGAAAAAACATCTAAGGAAAAATTTGATACTTACCAAGTTTGAATTATTCAGAGACCAAGAAAGACTGTACTTTTGTTTTCTGTTTTTGTCCTGGTTAATTCCTCTTCTCTCACAGTATTAGGTGGAGTAATCATGTAAGTAAATTCTTAGGTTAAAGATAAGTAAAACAAAAGGTGGACAGCAAATGGTCATTTATTTATTTTTTTCACTGAGCTAATAACACTGAAAGATATTGTGTTGTGACTAAAAAAAAAAAAAAAAAATGGGCAGTGCACATGCCCTTGCTGCATCATTGTAAATAGAGCTGAACAACATTGAAAAGTATTATTTAAAACAATAAGTATACTTTATCTAGTGAATTCCTAGATGGTTTGGCCATAGCATGGCTCAAGAGCAAAATGAAATGAGAGAATGTGTGAAAAAAACCCTCATAGATATTGGGAAGAATGTGACTGAAAGCAAATAAAATGCCTTCTGTTTTTTTGAACACTGTAGTGACTGAGTGGAAGAATCTGGTTGAGCAAATGTATAGTCAGTTCTGCAGTAAGAATGCCTACTTCAGTGAAACTAGGGCTCAGGCAAGCCTCTGTATTGAGATGTGATGCCTTAGGCAAGCTCCAAGCAATGATTCTATCCTCATATGATTATTCAGGTAAAAAAGAAAGTTCTAAGCAAGGCACGAACAGTCAAAAATATGATTAGTGAAGGAAATAAATTTGTATGCAGCAATTTAAATGAGGCCAAAGGGTGCAAAAAGACAATCTACAAAAGCGGATGGGGATGAGAGAAATACAATATTGTCTTCCCTTTCAAGTCAATAATTAAATGATACTGCAAAAAAGCAATTAATAAAATAAAACATTAGGATTCTCCATTAGTCCTAATGCAGATAATCACTAACCTTTGACATAGTAAAACTAGAATGAAGAACACTGGCTCTACAACAGTATGGGTATCCAAGGGCTATAACTCATTATAATACCTTCTTGTCCTTATCCAAATTGGAAAACAAATTTTAAACTCATGTTTTACCTTGCATCCATGTTTGCCTTTCATGAAGGACTTATATTGTTATCTATGCACTGGTGTATTTTTTATAAACTTCCTGTTACTCTTGTGACTGGCAGTACATTATAGAGAGCCTGCAGTTTCTGCCCTGGAGAAGAAGAAACTGGAATTCACTCAATATTTTGTAGACAGACACAGCCAAGAAATCTGCATAACTTGTGTCACATTAGACAGTCTACAATGAGAGGTTTGTGTGCTGAAATCTGACTATTACAATGAGAATGTCTGATTTTTAACCCAATTTTATGTTCTTAGATACTCAATAATCTCTATGAAGTTTAGAAGGCCAAGATGTGTGTTTCTGAAGCAGCAACTCTTTGAGAATAAGCTTTGGCCATTTTCTTAAGCAATAATTTACCTGCAGTTTATACACAAAGATTTCAAAAAAAGATTGTGTGAAATTTCCCAAGTATGAGGGAGTCTTTTATCTACAAATATTCAGGTTTTGAAAGCTCAAATTCCCATGTCACTACTGTTATTAAGTTTCATTTTGACCTTTGCTGGTTTATAAATTGGCGTGCAGAGAAAAACACCAACACAGCAGTGTAATTTGTGGAAGAAAGTAGAAAAGTTCACTTTATATATATACAGCTCTACACCTATTTTAACTGTGAGTAGTAGAACTGCTACTGATTTTCAAATAACTTATCTTTTAAAAAATTAAAATAGAGTTTTATTTTCTACATTAAGGTATAATATTAGGGTAAATCAGAAATTATTTTTCAAAGTGTTTCTTAGCTGTAAAGATGAAAGGCTGCATTTTAAGAAACAGTGAATAAAACTTATATCAATAGGCCAAAATTCATTTAAGTGAACAATCAGACAAACCATATGACAACACAAAATCCTGTTCTATGAAGTCAGAGAAACTCTTTGGAAACAGACAAATTAATGAGAACCATCTTATATAAAACTTCAATTGTGCTTTTCCCTTCTGTTTACCAGGATTATCATATTTTGTCTCTTCAGTGATGGAGTTCACATTTATTTTATTGCTTGAAGGAAGTTATTAATGTTTTTGAGCTACCGTGTCTTTTTAGTATGAAAGTACAAGATAATATGGAATTACTGATATATTTCTGTGTGCAGTGTTGGAACACAGAAATGACTGAGCTGTTTCTGACCAAGGGCCAGGTATGTCAGCTTTTGAAAGAAGTGACAAATGATCTGTTTTTCTGACGTAGCCTCTAGCAACACAGGCTGCAAGACTTATTCCATTCATGATGAAGCAGCAATGCTGCTTCATTCAGTTCATTGCTTTGTTATTTTATTGTTTTCCTTCATGAAATGAAAGCATGTCAGGTAATTAAAATGTTCCAGTGATGGTCATTAGTTATATTTTATTTCTGTCTTATTTGCTTGTCAAATAAACAACCCATATTTTCCCAAGACTAGCTGAATTGAGAATGTTATTCTTTTATCAATTCATTGCCTTGGTTAACTAGTCTTTGTATTAATATCTCAATGTTTTAATACTAATTTTATTCATCAATATGCTGTAAATAAGTAATAGCTCTTGTCTAGTTACCAAAAATTATTACTTGATACAAAAAGGCTGAGGGTTTTTTTCTCTTTCATACTCTTTCAATATTGCTGAGATCTTTCTTCCTAGCCAAAGCTGAAGCATTGAAACTTAGTTGTTAGTAGTTAGGTTCAGAAAGCATTTATTTATACTAAATAGATTACTTCATTTTTTTTAATGTTCTTTTAAATTTAATTTTTGAAAAGAGTTTCAAAATTTGAAAAATCAGAACATAATCTCTTCTGTTATTTTCTATCTTTAAAACTTCTTTGGTTTTTCTAGATTTGATGATGTAATTACATCATGATGTAAGGATGATGAAATACAAATGAAAGAAACCTCCAGTGCGTGTTATATTGCTAGTGATATTATGATATTGATATATTAGTTCTCAGGCTTGATTTTGAAATATTCTGACATTGTCATAAGGCATATACCAGTTTTATAAATTTATATAAGGGTTCTTTTAAAACAATGTAAATGATTTCCAGAAAATAACTAATCTCACTATGTGAGAACTAAGCAGCTGTTTTTAATAGTGAGAGAAAATGAACAAAAACTAATTACATCTTCCTGAAAAATTTTTTGCATCCTTAGTATATTTCTTTCAATTTGTAGGGCTTTTGAGGATTTATAAAAGATAGGTGGTTTCAATAAATAGTAAGAAATAAAAATGAAAAAAGCATAAGTTAACACCACCTTTCAGGTATTTTTAAGCTTTAGAAAAGTGGGTTTCTTTCTCCTTGTAAAAGGAAGCAAGTGAACACAAACTGGTTTTACAGTGTATTTTTATGATGGTGACAGAATACTTCTAGATTCATTCTTCTTTCTGAGGCTAATATTTTCACAGCTTTAAAGACAAAACTTCTTCCTAAAGTAGATAATTTGGAAAATGTCGCTTGAGCTGTAGTGTAGTCTTTAACAAAAGACATTTTTCAAAAGTGCACAGCATTCTGTTTTGAAACAAAGAATTGTATTATGTATTCATTTTTTCAGGTAGTGCTCTTCAGATTTACTGTCTGACATTTATAGGGCTTACTACTTGCTTTGAAAATCATCCATTCAATATTTTTTTCAAAGTCATATTACAATAGTTAACACTTGGGCACAATCTTCAAAATAAAATGTAAAGAGTAATGATATACAGTTTAAATGCAAATATTTTCCAAGTTTCAGGTTCTCTGTAAATCTGCTCTCTTTCTAGTCAGAAAAAGGTACACCTCTTAGAATTCTCACTGTGAATACTTTGTGTATATAAAACTTAAAAAAATAAAAAGAAAATTATATTACTATCACTTTAAACACAATAAAAATAATCCTAAATATCACCTGAATTCTTAAGTGTTGCAGAAGCAGAGAGAGAAAAGAGATTTTTCTGTTGATTCAGATTTGTACTTCGCTTTTTTTCTGGTGGCAAATAAGTCTTCCATTTGACTTTCTTTAAAATTAATAACTCACCCTCTCACCTGAGGGGATTAACCAAGAGTACGTAATGCTCTGAAGCGTCATTCTCGTTAGTGTCTTTGGCTGTTGGAACTGACATTTGTCTACTGTCATAGTCTAAAGGGGAAGCATAAAATCAGGACAGCCTTTCACCTTCTGGCCACTGTGGAAGAGCTTAGATGCAGTACCATTATATTGCAAGAATATATATTCTGATAAATGGTTGAACCACTGGTGTCTGTGCCTCATTCTCACAGTGACTGTGACCTGTAAAGAAAGTAGTATGTTTCATTTTCTGTAAGAAGTCAAAATGATTTACTTTCAAGTGAAGATGAATGAGTTGCTCGAGTGGAAGAAGGGATTCACAGACCATAAGGAAAAGACATATTCTATTTATAGTGTCTAACTTCAAAGACTTTGTGGGTGATGACTGCAAACCCCTCAGACACAGTAGAGGATTGGCTACCAAGGTAAAAGAGACATAACAGCAGAGTAGGCTGGAGAGAAAAGCATGTTTTGCTAGGAATTAGATTAGATGATTTCAAGAGCTGTCATGTATCATAAAAACACTCCTCTGACAAAGCCAGTATTCTGTCGGCTTCCAAATTGTAGCTTCTTAGCTGTATGTTTGAGCATGATTGTCTTCTTCATTAGACCCTACATGAGGCAGACTTGATGGTCCTGTAGAGCTGTTTAATTTTAATTAGTACATTTGTTACACTAGTACACTGGTGCCAATCATATTCCTCTGTTTTCTCTCCATTGGTTTCCTGCACAGTTCCTCTTTCTCACCTATTTATTATTTGTTTGCAGTCTTTGTTTGCAATACAGTCATATCTAAACCTCTGATTGGTGCTAATGCCCTACCAGCACTACTGTCAGAAGTTAAGTGATTTTTCTTTGTCCATCTCCTCATCCCCTTCCTACTGCTGACACAAAGCTTTGTAGAGCCAACAGTTAAAATCTGAACAAATACCTCATGTTAAAATCTATGACATGAGTTTTTAAAGGTAGTGAAAACCTGAACATACAGTTAGATGTGGGCATCTTTTAAAAATGTTATTAGATCATTAATTTTGTCTCTCTAAGATTAATCTTATTTCATAATCCAGACTTTAGTCTCTTAATATTCAAAATTTAATCTTTGACTCCTGCGTCTTCTGTTCATTCTGCCTACAGCCTATGAGACAAAATGTATAAGTGTCCTGCAATATATATCGTTGTACTATGTTACTATGTACTATGTACTACGGTTAAAATTAATGCTCAGAGAGTTTTATTTTGATTTGATTTGATTTGATTTGGTTTGGTTTGGTTTGATTTTCATTTTTTCCTTTTCCAAGATTTTCAACCACCTTTACATTATAGCTATAGTAGTTTTGTTAAACATTGTTTAAATCAACAATTCACAGCACATTACACTGCACTGAAGCCTGTTAAATGTTGGAGTCCATCACAATATATCTCATGCCACATTGCATGAACTGTGTCATCTGGGGACTAAAGTGTAAAGTTAATGCCAACTTCTCATCTATGGTACTACTTCCTATAGGAAGCAGTGGAAGCCCAATTGTTGGAATAATTTAAAATGAGGCTGGGCAAAACACTAGAAAATTACACTGTGGGGAAATGTCTCACTTTGCCAGGAAGGAAGAAATAATAGGTATTTTTTTTCTGTCTTCAACTTTGTTAACCTACAAGACATGACGTGGTAGGTTTTGTTTTGTTTGTACATCATGCACTGCTTTATAGACCTGTACTGCACAGTAGTTTTTGCTTCTTATATGGTGTTATGTAAAGACATCACTATCCATTACACAATTTATGGTTCTAAACAGATCAACTTTTGCTGTTCTACAATGGATTATTATAAATGCTAAAACTGAGTCACAGATGTTATCTTATTTCTCTTATTGCTATCTTGTTTTCTTAACTGTTGGAGCTTAACTATGAATAGCAAGCAAATAAAAAGAGGTAAACAGAAGAGAGAAAAAAATATCTGGTATTTTCAAACTTACAAGGAAATATTTTCTTCTGCAATAATCTTTCATCAACATTCAGATTAAATATAGGCATTTTAATGCAAATGCTAGGAACCAAAGTACTTGAGATAAAGGACAAAACTGGGGCAAAATGCAACCCATAGAGTCCTTTCAGCTTGATTTTCTTGGGCATTCTACTTATCTTATAGAAGTGGAGCAGGAAGAATTATTGTGTTACTACTGGAAATTCCTAAGAATATCATCAAAAATACTTTTTTCCCTGTGTTCCTGAGATATAAAAATGTAACTGTGCTTAAACAACAGAGAAGTTCTGCTTCAGGCTTCTTGGACAGGTCTGGTAGACAATCCAACACTGGAATGCCAAGAAATGGAATAAAATTAAAGAACCAATGAGTCTGCATCTATTCCAGTCAAAACCTCAAGCAAGACAGTACAATATATAGTATAATATATATAATGTGTACTACACATCCACACAGCTGAGATGTTCTATCCCCCAAAAAGGGTAGCTTGATCCAAAATGTTTAAAAGATTGATTTGGTAATAGCCCTTGCTAACACCCAACATGCATGTTATGTTGGGAATGCAAACTTTGACATACTCCCAAATTAGTGTAGTTAAATAATTAATATAGTTTATAATTAACAAAGAACAATGTCAATCTGCATTGACATATAATGAACCTGAGGAGGAAAGATGATGAAAACCAAATACAGATAAACGTCTTTGTGGAAAAATGTTTTGGAAACCAGAGAAAACAAAACAAAACAAAACAAAAAAACAAACACAAAACCAAAACCAAACCAAAACCAAAAACCCAAACAAACAAACAAAAAAAGCAGGAATCAAATACCTTCCTTTTTCCAGTCCATATACTGTCACATATCCAAGAGAAGCACTATAATACACAACAGGGTTTGTACTACAAAAAGACCAGTAAGATTTTTGTTGCATTCCAATTTTAAATGAGACTCCAGATTTCCTTCCACTGTACCTCAATAGTAGGAAGTGAGTTGTGTAGTAATTGCCAGTCATTTGTCATGGTCAGCAATTTTTTTGTTAATTCTATGTAATTTGGCTGTTTTGATAGGGTGCTGTTGGAACTTAAGAGTAATTCATAGGGGAATGACTACATTTTGTTTGTAATTAATTATAAGACTGACTAAAAAATTATTAAGGAGTGATGTTCGACATAGATAGGAATAAAGACTATTGTAGAGAAATTGTATATATAATTTGACATGTGTCTATGGATAAATTACATGCTGAAGCTAGAAAGAAGTGCTCTTTTGCAGATAAGATTAGTTAGAGCTTCCAGAGGGTCCCTTCCACTTTGTTTCCATTTCAGTGACTACATGAAAAACTCATGAAGAAAATTTTCTCTTCTGTTTCTGCATCAGGAAGATGTTAAGTCAATGGAGATAGTTTTAACTTTAAAGAACTGTGAGGTAGGGAACTCAAATTCCGCTGCACACAGAGGAATGAGTGCAGGATGAAAGAAAGTGCTGAAAGTTTATTGACCTTTGCAATTGCCAAGACCAGTATTTTGGGAACAGTTGCAATGAGTAAACCCATACCTCATATTGATTCAACCAAGGCTCAGAGATAGAATTCACACTCTAGTCCCTGGGGTGCAAAACCTACATACTCCTGAAACAAATGCAGCTACATTACATAAAAAAAATAATAGTTCTGTGACTAAAGGACACTATGTGATGCTGTTTACTTAATCAAAAAAAAATATTTCTTCTCCATAAATAACTATTTCAGAACCTAATAAGAAGGTTAATATGTCTGATCATATTTTCCTATTGCACAATATTTTTTGATAAATAATTGAGTTCTCAGAAGCTTGATGAGATTAGAATAACACAAATTTTCATTTGGAAGTGTGAAAAAGTGTAGAATGATTTGGCATTATCCAGTTAACCTCTAAGATAAAGGTTGATTATAATTGCTGTTTAGGTACATACATGACATTTGTAATTACTGAACATGTCTATATGAGAATAATTTAAGATTGTAGCCAAGGCTATCATACAAGGAAATATGAAGAAATAAAAATACCTATAAAACACAGCATTTGTTGAGAAAAGGGCATTTTGCATTTGAATTAAAAGAAAAGAGCTGATAGGGAACAAGTTCACAAAAGCATAACCTGCCTGGGGATTCTATGGCAATTGATTAAGCTCTGTAGGGAGTGAAATACATTTTTGACCCATAAAACAGAATTTCTGCCAGGTTTGAGTAAACAAGTTTCATGCTGAAAAAAAAAAAAAGAAAAAGAAAAAAAGCAGTCACAGTCAACTGGTTTTTTTAGCTTAGCAGCTAAAAGTTAGAAAGTTAAATTTATTTCAGTTACTGCCACATCTCCCTGCAGATTCAGCACATACATATTTTTACTGGAAAAAAACCCAAACTTGCCATGAATTGGCAGTGATTTGGCCTGAAATAAAGCAGAAGCAAGAACTGACCAGTTCTATGTTAGTTGACAATAAGATTTTGTTCTCAAAAGGCCAGATTTGTTTTGTTGTCAAGTCAAAAAGCAAAAAGGTAAATTAATAAACATCGCATAATGGTTGATTATTACCAGAAATGTAAATCCTGGTATTCACTTGCAATGACTAATTGCTTGATACTTAAGCCACTGCTATCGAATTTAATGGAATTTCTCAGGAACTTCAATGGAGTGCTTTGATTTGCTGACATCCATATCTTTGTTATGCCTCTGCGCTTATCAGAAGCCTCTCTACACATCAAAGCTTATCTGGTTCACTTCTTTTCTTGATGTCAAGACACAAATTTGTCAAGTCACTGTAAACATAGGAATTTGCCTAAAGTTATTTGTAACTCCTGTTAAATGTACTGTTCCTCTTAAGTTGTTTGATATGAAAGACCTATCATGCCAAAATTTCAGAGTGCAGTAATATGAAAATAAAATTTGTCCAAGATCCTAGGCAACCTCTGTTTGAAAGCTACTTATTTAATCTTGAAGAGTTTCTTTGATTATTTTCTACAGAAAAATGCCAAACCTAGTTTCATATGCCTATTCACATCCTCACAGTGCCTTAAGCCATCTTTATATTGCCTTTTTGTAGGAAAAATTTAGAAATTTAGATGTGAAAGGATTTATAATAACATTCCAGATAGGTGAGAATTTAAGCATATTATTTACTTTTAACAAAGGACTCATCCTATTAATTTCAACCTCTCTGGAAGACTCCTGGAAAATGTTAATGTGATGTCAATTGTAAGGATGTAGTTGTCTTTGTTCCTTAGCTTTTGAAATAATTTAGCTATTCCACCTAAAATACATCTACCTGTTAAGAACTTTTTGCTCTTAGTGCTGATTATCATTGGTAATTAATATGATTATGCCTTCCAATTTTTACAGCAGTGATTGTAAGAGTTCCTATTATTAGCTGTTGCCCTGAAAGCTCAGCTTCTGAGCTTGCTGACATGGTTTTCTAAGGACTTTCCCAGGACAGTAACTGTAAACATAGATATGTGTACATTCTTTCTGTTACACGTCTTGTGATGGACATCTCTCATGGCCAGTGCAGTGAGAAAGTGTTATCCTGACCATCCAATCCCTGGCCATGGTTACAAGCCTATAAATCCTGGGAGGAAAAATAAACTCTGCTCTTTCTGCACCACACCTCAACCTGTGTCCGCGTGATCTATTGATCTTCAGCGGTAACAATTAGCAATTATTGTTATGTCCATAATGGGATATGAGGCCTCTTAAGTTCAATAGAACTGTCATCTGCTGTCTACAGGCAGATAGAAAAGTGATTGAATAAAAGTTGTATCTAGAGTCCCCAGTTCAACAACCTGTCCTGTCTCTGACATCACATTCCCTGACAGGTCTTTGAAGTGATATTCCTAGGAAACCACCACACCCTCTTTTTCAGCCTGGAAGAAGCCAGTTGGTTCCAACATATACCATGTACAGAATTATTAGCCATTGAGATTGTAGTGGTTTAGGTTTGCCAATTTGAGCTTCCCAGGCAATGCACCAAACAATGTGGGGGGTTTTAGCACTGGCTAAAATCACCAGTGCACTTACTCATTTCCTGCTATGAGATTTGGGTTAAGAGGAGGGCAAAACAGGCTCAAAACTTAAAAGGCATTGTCCTGGGGTGACTTTATGATACTGGTATCCCCAATCGTCTGGTTTATGTTATATATTAAGTTCTGCACCTTTAAGACTGGCTTTGAGAGCAAGAGAGGGGGAAGAAGAAGCGCGCAGTGTGTTAAGGAAAACATCACTCCCCCACATCCCGCTCCGGGACTGTGGTGTCTGCAGCACGGACAGGCAGCGGGACAGAGCTTCTCTCTGGCTTTTAGTTAGTTTTAGCTAGCTGAGGCAGAGGAGTTCCCTGGACCTTTGTTTTTTCCCTTTTGTCTTGGATCTGTGCAAGCCTGCTCTGGACTGAACACCCAGCCAAACCCCGGGAGCTCACGCCTTTGGCCCACCGGGGCCTGGGCCTCGGCACTTTCCAGCGCCGGAGGGACTGATAAGAACCTGAGCGAGCCGAGCTACACCACATGAAAAGGACTTTTCTTCCTAGATTTGCCATCCCATCGAACAGCAAGAGGTTTTATTATTTAATATTACTCAATTTCTGTTAAATAAACAGCTTTTTCCACTTTTCTCCACGGAATTTTTTTTTCCCTTTCCTGGAGCAGTTAGTGGGGAGGGGCATTTCCCTGTGGAGATTCCCATTTGGAGTTTTCCTTCCTGATTTGCTCTAAACTAGGACAGGCATAAAGAAAACTTTATTATCAGAGCTAAAAGTATAAGAAGAATCAGACTAAAACCTTCAGAACACTTTTCCTCCCCGGCCTGACCACTTCCTCCCCAGTTGACAACGTACAGACAAAACTTGGGATTTTCAACCAGTTACCATCTCTACACAAGAGTCTTTAATCAGTTCTTGTAGGGAGAGGAATTTCTCCAGCCATGTCATGGAGACTTCTTCACAAGAAACAGTTCTCTCGTGGCCTTTCATTTTCACAAATAGCAGCTGCAGGGGCAAAAAATCTGCAATCATGATGCTCCTCCCATTTTCACAGCTGTCACATAGCTGAATTAATGGGCCATGTTGACTTATGGGGTATTATTTTAAGGATGAACTGTTCAAAAGCAAAGGTTTTTCTTCATCTGTCTCTGCAATCATCTTTATTTCTGGGAACAGAGGTCTTCCTCTTCTCTCCCTGGGGGAAAAGGGTCTTCATCACTCTCATCCCTCTCTCTGTTCAAGCTTCTCATGAGATCACAGCTACTTCAACATCCACTCTACTTCATCAATGGATGCCTCTGCTCACATCTACAGTTTGAACACCCCATCCCCCCGTACTTTCTCACGAATTAAAGGGAATATTTTAGTGTATCACCGTCCATCTCCATGTCCTCACCAAAAGAACTTTCAGCCCTAATACTATAGCATCTCCTCATTCTCCTTCCATCTGGGACTTGACTCCTTCTTTACTGACCTCAAGGTCTTCACATTGTCTTCTACATGTCCTCACTCTATCTTTTTCTCTCACCCGAGGCAAGAATCGTGGTCTGCAGGTCTCATCTGTACACTGAAAGGGTTAATATTTCACCCATGCCTGCAGAAGGTCATGGATGATTTCTGCTGGGCAGTGGCTGAGGGATTGCAGGCTGTGCTGGGCCCCACCCTCTGCCCAGCAGCCGCTGGGGTGGGGCTGTGGCAGAGGGGGCCTGGTCCAGCCCAGAGCCACTCCTCAGGCCCAGGGAGCCTGGCTCAGCATGGGCCAGGACAGGGCTTAGTTTTGGCAAGTTGTTAGCAGCTGTGGGCTGGCCCAGCCTCAGCCGGGGCCGCATGGACTCCATTCCTTCCCCTGGCCACCACTGGGACCCAGCCCGGCCCCACCAGGCTCTGCAGGCCGAGGCGGAGCGGGGCTGCCCTACCAGCGCCCTTACCTCTTCAAAGCCAGAAGCAAGAGAGAGATTTCCCGGGCTTGCCCATTTTTAAAATGTTGATTTCACAGAGGTAGACCCAGTTTCTAAATGGTTTAATAGGTTGTCAGTTCTCAGAGCTAGCCAGTTATTGGTTTTTTCCAGTCACAGAGGAAGCTTCTCAGCAGCTTCTCTGAGAAAAATCATTTCATGGGTGGTTTCTTTCCTCTTCACTAAATGTCAACCAGTGCAAAATCAGCACAGAGATTAATCAATCTTGTGAGCAAAAGCTTATTTTCCAAAGTAAAGGTTAGGAACCTATGCACTGTGGTTTAGTAGACAGCTCAGCCCCACACAGCTGTACACTCACCCTGTCTCAGTGGGATGGGGAAGAGAATCACTAAGGTAAAACCAAAGATTCATGGAATCTGGTAAAGACAGTAGGTAAAATAAAGGATGTGCATGCCACCAAAGCAAGATGAGGAATTAATTCACCACTTCCCATGGGCAGGCAGGTGTTCAGCCATCCCCAGGAGAGCAGGGTTCCATCATGTGTATCAAGGGCTTGGGAAAATAAACTCCATCACTCTGAACATGCCCCCCTCCTTCTTCTTTCTCCAGCTCTATATTTTGAGCATGGCACCATATAGTATGGAATATACATTGGGTCAGTCAAAGTCGGCTGTCCTGGCTGTGTCCCCTCCCAGCTCTTTGTGCACCCCCAACCATCTCAATCATCGGGTGGGCTGAGAAGCAGAAGAGGCCTTGCTGCTGAGTGAGCCCTGCTCCGTGGAAATGAAAACATCCTTTTGCTATCAATACATGTTCTTGCACAAATCCAAACACAGTACCATACCAGCTACTGTGAAGAAAATTAATTCTATCACAGGCAAAATCACTATGTTTCATCACAGGGAGTAAAGCCAACCAAATAGGTGATAGTAATAGTGTTAAAAGTGCCCTTTTTACCACAGTTGGAAGAAAATGTTTACTGAAAGAGGTAAGAGGTGAGAGGTATAAAGAACCACAAAGGAGTAGAACACAATCAACAAAGAGTGTCTGTTTATGGTGAGATTTAAATGGATACCCTTTGAAATACAAAAATAAGTTTAAAAAGTAATTAGGGAGGCTATATTTGTTTTGTGCATTAAATTAGGTTTTGTTGTCTAACACAATAATATTGTATTTTTAGTTATTTTGTGTTCTCCTTTAAAATACTTTTACAGATGCCATTGTACAATATCTCCTGCTGAGGAAACTCCTTAGGTTATGCCTTATTATTCTCTACTCCAAAACTTCTAATTGTAGCATGCATAGAGATGTGACAATTGTACAAATTAATGAAAGCCTATATTTTTACTTGCTGTCAAAAAATATTCAGCTTTTCTGTTGGTTGTAAGGGGATATATTTTTCTTCCAGCAATCATCTATTAAAATCAGAGATGCGTAGGTTTTGAACAGCCTGGGTTTTGGTAGTGGGGGGGCCACTGAGGTGGTTTTTGTGAGAAGCTGTTAGAAGCTTCCACCATGTCCAGCAGAGCCAGTCCCTGATGGCTCTGAAGATGGACATGCTGCTGGCCAAAACTGGACTAATGAGAGAGGCTGGTAATGCCTCTGTGATAACATATTTAAGAAAAAAGTCAAAACAAAGGGCACACACAGTTTTTCTTCTAGCCAAAGAAGAGGAGAGAGAGAACATGTGAGGGAAACAACATGGTGACACCAAGGTCAGTGGAAAAGGAGGGGGAAAAGGAGGAGGGGAGGTGCTCCAGGTGGCAGAGCCAAGATTCCTCTCACTGTGGTGAGACCTTGGTGAAGCAGCTGAGCCCTGCAGCCCATGGGGATCAAAAGAGATGCAGAGATCCACCCACAGCCCATGGGGATCACAGGGGATACAGAGATCACCCACAGCCCATGGGGGAGGTGCCCACACTGGAGCAGATGGATGCCTGGAGGAGGCTGTGATCCAGTGGGAGACCTGGTTGAGAGAGTGGGTCCTGCTTCCAGGCTGGAGCAGCCTGTCCTTGGACAACTGCACCCCATGGAAGACCAAGCCATGTCTCAGCAGTTTTGGAAGGATTGTGTGCCTGTGGGGGAAATTCACATTGCAGCAGGTGTGGTAGAACTGCTGCTCATGAGATTGGAGCCACTCTAGAGAAATTCACAGGGAGCTGTCTCCTGCGGGAGGGACCCCACAGTGTCAAGGGAAGGACTCCTCTCCCAGAGCAGCAGAAGAAAATCTCGAATGATAACTGACCAAAACCCCGTGTCCTGACTCCCTGCACTGTTAGTGGGAAGGAGGGAGGGTTGGGGGAAGAAAGATGTTTGTAAGGGCTTATTTTACTTCTCACTATCCTGCTCTGATTCTGTTAGTCATAAACTCACTTTGTACCTTTAAGCTGAGCCTGTTTTGCTCTTGGAGTGTTTTCTCCTGGTCTTTATCTCACTTCATGAACCCTTTGTTAATTTTTCCTCTCCTCTCCTCTGACCAGTTGTGGCAGGGGAGGGTGAATGAGCGACTCTTGTGGGTGCCTGGTGTTTGGCCATTGTCAAACCAAAAGAACAGAATAGAATATGACTTGGGTTGGAAGGAACCTTAAAGATCATCTAGTTCCAACCCCCTTGCTATGGGCAGGAACACTAGACCAGGTGTGGTCTAAAATAAAACACTGTTTTCTCTTTTTAAAAGATCCTTTCTTCTGCCCCAGAATGACAAACCTGTAGAAATGTGCAATTTTGAAGAGTGGAACATTTATCAAAGTGGGACTGAACATTATTTCATTATATCTATTAGGCATAATGTCACTCTTATTTTGAATCAATTGAATGATTTTCCATATGTGGAAGAGATATTAACACAGCTTTGGTAAATGTCTTAAAATACAGCCAGCCCTCATTTATTTTCTGGAATATAGTCTGAGTTTTGGAGAGAAAGTCAAAAAAATAAGGCACTATAATTACTTGTATATACATCTATAACAAACTGCTGTGTTCACCAGTATTATATCAAGTACAATGATAAAACCTTAATTCTGTCGATTTATCATGTTGACTCTTCCTTTTTAGTAGGAATGGAATCTTAAAATCCTGAGTGCATTTTAAATTTCATTATCCTTGAGAGATAGAAAAATCCTAATCTCTTTATTTTATAAGAGGGGCTAAGTCATGTTTTAAAATATATTTAGACAGAATAAGATGCAAAGAGAGGCATGTTGAGATTTTTTGGAAGCACTTTAATTGAATATGTTTAACCTTAGCTATAAAAAGGTAAGGATGAATGGCTTGCACATGCCTAATTTTAACAGGAAAATGTACATTTTTAGTTCTGAAGTAGTTACTTTTACAGTCAAACCAGACATATAGGCATCTGCACATGCTAATTCATTTAAGCTACCTTTCATTTGCATATTTGAGAAATTTGCTTTTGTGACATTCATTATTAATGAAAGTAGCCCTCAGGACTAGATCAGATTTAGAGAGAGTGGACACTTAAGTATCAGTATGGATGTTCTTCTAAATAATAGCTTCTCTTCCTTTTGAGACAATGAGAGCAACAGAATTCTACAGATGACAATTAATCCCAGATAACTGTTTCAAAAGTAGCTTCTGTCACACTTTGGTCCCTATATAGAAAGGCTGGATAATTAGCAGAATACTAACTTTTTTTAATGGCTAAAATTAGGGTATATTAAGTCTACTTAGAGCTATTTATATATATAACATTTTCAGGGTCAGGGCTTAATTATCCCAGTACAGAAACACCAAAACTCACACTTCTGAACTGTCAAAAACTCTGTAATAAGATGTGTTCCTTTGAAATTCTTTTCTACTAATAATATCACATCAGCTCCACCTTTTCTACCTGACAAGGTTTCACTCTATTTCTTGCTGAAAAATTGCTGAAGAAAACCAGGGTTGTTCCAATCAATATGCTTGAAATGATATTGTTAAGTTCATGATGAAGTTTTAAAATAAATTGTTCAATTAAAAAAGAAAATAAAAAAACCCAAACCATCTCTCAGGGATGTCAGTGAGAATCTCTGGTCTTTCTTTGAAGATGAAACTACTTGGCTGGCTCATAAATAATGTATGGCCTCTGCAGTGAAAGCTGAAAAAGTTACCAGTTCCTTCAGGAATGCAGTGCAATAGTCAGTGTGATTTAGTATATCAGTTCATGTTTTCAGCCTTGGAAATGGAAATGTTTCTCCTTATTTGTAGGTAAAAACACTGAATATGTGCATCTCATTGTAGAACAGTGCCTCTAAGGAGTAGTATCTCTCCTGAGGTGACAGAATTTAGAGTTTTACACTTGACTCTTGAGAATGTGACACCAAAATGTGCAAAAGCTTTAAGAATAGACATAACTAGACTTCCAGTACTTCACCTTTTTCCTCTTCAGATCATATTCAGACTCATATTAAAAGACTTGTATTCAGGAGTCCAATAGAACAAGTTTGAACCAGTAGTTGAATTTGTTTCCTGCTTTTCACCTGTCAAGGAAAGATTATTATTGAACTTTTTCTCAAATTGTCAAACTCTGTATTCATAAATGAGCTCTTTAAAATAAAGAAAAAATTAATTTTGCTATTTACACATTACTTTTTTTTTCTTCTATGGATTTGTTTAAACACTTTTTGTCTAATATCTAGTGTCTCTCATCTGTCTTTCCTTTTATTGCTCTAAACCCATCAGTGTTATTTTCATGTGAAATTGCATAGGTTTTATATCATGAGAAGTAAATAATCATATCTCCTCACCTTCTGTGTGCCACTCATTTTAAAGTCTGTTACAGAATCTCAGTTTTGTCTTTTCAAGGTTATGGAGTTCTAGTCTATTGACTCATTCATCACTCCAAAGATATTCCATTATTTTGACCGTTCTTGTTGCCCTTCTCTGTCTTTCTGATTATTTTGTATTTTTTAGGTAGAAAATCCAGATAGATTTCAAAATCAAGCAAGAAACATGCAGACAGTAGACTCATACCAAAAATCCCAACTTTCTTTATACTTCCAATTCAAGGATGAAATTTCGTTTGCTTTTTTGGTCATTATGTAGTACTAACACAATGTTTTGATACGTTTTTTTATGCAAACAGGCCATTATTGCCTATAAGTTAAACAAAACCAGCTATGCTGTTTTCTTTAAATTGCAGACTTCCAGCTGTGTGGAATGAGTTAAACTCAACCACAGGGTAACTATGTATGTATTTATGTGTGTGTATTTATATTTATGTGTGTGTGTGTTTTTGTGTATGCATATATAATGTATATGTGTATATATGTGTGTATATATGTGCATATATATATGTATACATATATGTCTGTGTATATATATGTGTATATATATTTGATATTATCACAGATTTTTTTGTAGCTAATTAACAAAGCAGACATTCATGAGACATGATTGATCTCACATACTTTGTTGTAGATGGTAACAAGAATCCTGCCCAGGCCATATCTGTATAAGAGAGTGTGTCTGGACAGTGTGCCTGGACAGTCAGTTCTGGAGTAGAAATCTCTTGTAGTTAAACATCTGACCACAAGTCTCACTGCAAAGTTCAGCACCAGACATGTACTCTGAATTTTTGCTTTGGTGTTGTTTTTCTCCTGATGTTTCTGGTTTGCATCTTCTGGGCCTCAACCCCACACTTTATTGAATTTCAGCAAAGGTAAACAAAAACATTGATTTCTGTTATTAATAATCCATCAAAATTTCACATTGTTTTGTTGGGAAACTAAAATGGTAGTATATATATATGTTTGCTTTTTTATCTATAATTTCTGAGAAAAGGCAGAAATGTGGTAGAATACTGGCAGTGACTCAACAAAAAATATTTAAAATTTCCTTTGTCATTTTTAACACAATATGGTCCACAAAGTGGGAAAAAAAAAAAAAAAAAAAAAAAAAGAAAGGCTAAGAAAAATTTAAAATTATAGAGCTCACTTTTGTCCATGGTAAGGATGGTATCTTATACTCTGGAAGAAAATCAGTTCTGTCTATCTCTAAATATGATACAGCTTACAGTTTAAAATGCTCATTAGCAATAAGACTCAAAAAAGTGTTTACCTTGGTCCTAAAATGCTATTAAGGTAGAATCATATGAACTAGAGAAAAATGTCAAATATTTTAATTAAAATGTATTGGTTAACCTATCTTTATAGAATATAAACACATTTGACAACTTTGATTAAGACTTTTCTTTCTGAAAATGCCAGCTTTCAGTTTCCTTTACTCTTCATGTTTGCTGCGTTTGGAGGTCAAACAAGAGAATTTAGCACTTGAGTGAAATCATCACTGTTGCAGAGTCATCTGGAAGGATGTACAAAGTGCAGTGACATTTACAAACCTTTTGATTGCCAAGGATGATTAAAAACGTGAAATTAATTTATCTAACACATGACAGCAGAAATAGTATTTGCATTAAAATATATGGGCATATTGCTTCAAATGTAACAATAATACACTTGTATGTGTTTCTCTCTCTGATGAAAAAATTGCAAGTGTCAATCATATTTTTAAGTGCATAAATAGAACCTAGTAGATAAGGTAGAATGAATGCACTACAACTGTTTTTTAGCTTTCTGTAAAATTAGAATTATTTTTTTTAAAAAAGTTACAAGTTGCTTTTATTTTGTGGGACTAGGAGGTAGCATCTGCCTCCTACAAGAAGTTACTGTTATTTTGCACTCATGGACATCTTACAGCAGCAGCTCTGCAATTACATGGTGATTAGTGAGTTGTCCAGTTTTAAAAGAACTAAGTTTGCAGAAAGCAGTGCACTATTTGCACCTCTGTCAAGATGTTTTGTGCATATGGTATACTATCTGCTGGAAAATATAAGTAAATAGGAGACTGGTCATAATTAACAAAAAATGGGACCAAAATCCTGAGGATATTAAAAGAGAATGTGATACAACTCATCTTTTAGAAAGACAAAAGAAGGAAAGAAAGTTTTACAGGAACTGAGTATAACTAAAACCTCTGAAAGCAACGTACATTTCAGTCTTTCTACAATTTTTCACTTGGATGTTTTATTTTGTAATGTCTGCAAAGTTAATCATTGTAGAGGTTCAAAGTATTTTATTACAATTTAAGTACAAAGGGTGAGATAATCTGCCATAATTTTACCAATTTCTTTGAAAGAGATAGCTTTCAAGAGACATTACCTGCACCAATATAAAAGAAAAAAAAAAAATACAACAGTGATAACAGAAGCATTTTTTCCCTTTTTCGTATCACAGACTGGATTATATAACCCTAGACATTCCCTCCAACCTAGATTGACACTCATTTGCATTATTTCTCTGGTTTTCAGATTCCAGGCCCTCATACCTGTTGTATACGGGCACCGGGGAAGGTGAGGGAGCTCAGGAGGGGTTTCACCAGCCACCCTGAGCAGAAACCCATTTCCACTCCCCTCCATGTCAGAGGTCCCCTCCTTGTGCCTGGTGGTAAATGGATGGTGGGTCCATTTGTCTAAGGCATAACAGAGTGAGGCTTCAGGAACTTGAGAGAAAGAATGCAGATGAGGCATTAAAACAGGATATTTCAAGTATATTGGCTTAAGATTGATAGCTCAGTGATGTATATCAGAAATAGAACTCTCTGAATAGTCAATATATGTACAGGCTTGGTTGAGTTTTATTTTGTTCTACTTGAGAAATTTTAAAAGTTATATAGGCATTAAGACAGATGACATTCTATTGTTTCATTTCTCTACTTGAGAAAATTTTTTCAGTGACCATTTGGAACCTCCTTAGCTTGAGCTTTCCCACTTAATAAGATGTTCTTTCTAATGCCTTACAATCATCTCTTCATGTCAACCTTTATGGTTGACTTGGACAAACTAGGTGCTGTTAGTGTCTGAGCCATAAAGGTCCATGTCATATAAAGCCAGAATTGCTTATCTTAGGTTTGCATTCAGGCAGTTTAAACACCAGCTGCTCACTGCTATTGGCAATATATCGTTTATTTCTCTTTCAATCACAATCCCTCGTACTTCTTAGGAAGGCAATCTGAGTAATGATGGCCATTAATATAAATAAATTCAAAGCAAAGATTAGCACAGAAAATTTCTGTGCTTGTGCCAGAAAATATTGGCAAAGCCTTGTGATTTAAAATACCTCCTTGACAGCTTTGATTATAATTAAATCATAGACATATGGGAGGTGAATAACTGAATGTCATTTAAAGAGAAATTTTAGAGCCAAAGAAAGAAGGAAGTTCTTTCTTAACTGAATGTCACTTTTCCTCTTTCTCCCCTGTTCTTTATGTTTTTATAACTGATACAGCAATGTAATCAGTAATTTATTGCTGATTTTTTTTTCTGACGTGAAAAATAAGGGTTTTGACTTCTTAAAAAAGGATTTGTATTTTCTTCATACTCTGGAATTATAGTAAATTATATTTTCTGGGAATATAGTCAGGATATCCAAGAAAATAGAACATGCTTACCAGATTGGAATACCCTCTGGATTTATTGCTTGATCAGCAGTTTCATGAAAACAATCTACCTGTTACAGATGTATATAACAGCAAGGATATGATCTGATTGCCTTTGTGTGTAAAGTGTCACTATTGATTCAGTTCTGAGATTTAAAGTGTATAGCAATGAGTAGGACAGCTATGTTGATGACTATAAAGATTAAAAAGAAAGAATCAATATCTGTTTTTAAAACATTGAAGTGTCTACATAATTTGTTATTTTTATTTTCTAGACTACCTTTTATCATTCTGTACATGAACTGAAAGTGAGCCTCAGGTGGATAATTTTTGCCCCCAGTGAGATTTTTCCAATATTTTGAAATGCACTGGTTAACACTAATTCCTGTTTATCAACAGCTTAAATAGCTAATTCAGCTAGACTGCATCTAAAAATGTTCAAATCTTTTTTTACAAGTATTTAACAATTAAAACTCAGTACCTGATCTTACCAAATTCAGAAAATTACTAGTATATTTATGCTGTACATATACTTTAAATACATAATGCTTGTAATTTCCTTCAAAAATATTTGAAATAATGAATTTTTGAACCCTAAGGACTAATCAGCATGTTTTCTTAAATGTCATACATCTGTAGTTCTGCTTGGTAATTTATATGAAAAATTTAATGCAATAATAACAGAATAATTGAGAAGGGTCAGTTGAAACTTAAAATATGGCGGGGGGGAAATGTAATTTTATCTTCAAATTAAGGTTAGAGATAAGATTAGTATTCAAAGAGTGATAAGGCTTACAGGGACACTGCAACTGCAAAAGAAATGCCAAGGTGAGCATGGAGTGAGATGAACTGTTTAGGGAAAGTAGAGGGAACAGTGTAGCTTTATTACTGGTAAGTAAACTGGGTACTAGAATAAATGTTAAGACTGGGCATGTCCAAGGAAAAGAAGTTTCATTCAGGTTATGAAGGTAGTTTTGAGGCTGCATTCTTCTTTTACTACCACTGGAGTGTAAAAGCTGATACTTTGATTTTTAGATCACTTTTATTTTAAATTTCATACTTAAAGTATGATTAGAAATTTTTTCTCATGTCCGTTCATTAATACGAGTCAAGCTAAGAACCAAATTTTCTATGCTTTGTGTGGGAGGTGAAACTGATGGATTAGGGAGTGTTTAGATGAGACAAATCTCTTACCATGATTTAGCTTTGCAATAACTACTGCAGACTTTTACCCCTATGTTAAAAAATGGATCAATAACCTTGAAGTGAGAGCAGAGCCAGAGTCAGACACATTGGCAGTGAGAGCACCTGACAAGTTTAAAACCATTCTCCATCTCAGTACAAAGCACTTGCACATATATCCATACTGCTATAATGTTATCACCAGTCCAGTGTTCACCACTCTTTCATGGTGTTCTTTAGTGTATGGCCAAACTTATAAGATCTCACAGAACCATAGCTAATTAATTTAATCATACAAAAAAATATTTAACTTCTGCTTTTTAATCTTCTTCACTCTTAGTGTTGTCTGAAATAGCTGAATTTTCTAAACTCACTGTATTGTTAGGTTACTCTAATCCTTTTTCATATGTACTGCCCCTTTTATTCTCCTGTGCATGTCCAAATATATCATCCAACAATGTGATACTGACCTCGAAATTACTGAGGTAATGTGTTACCTTACATATGACAGCATACATTGTTTCTGAGATGTTTCTTTTGTTGGTTTGTTTTGGGTTTTTTTCCCTACTTAATCTCATCCTGCAAGAGGCCAAAATTAGAGCATGACAAATAAAGAAAGATGTTATATGAGACTGTAAACATAGATAGCTAAATATAGGTAAATTATTAATCTATTTTTGGTGGAACTCTTCTACTGGTAGGAATAAATCATAAACATTTCTCTCTGTTTGCAATTTTGAAGTGTGGCATTCTGATGATGCTAATAATGTTAAGGCTGGACTTCAATCATACAGTGCAAATCAGGGAAAAACATAATTTTTTGACTCATACATGCTTAAAGGTTGGCTCCTTTGTGTCCTTTCTGAGAAAAGCTGGTAACTGAGACACTGACCTCTGTTATCAAGAATCAGCTTAATTTAGGTTTTTTTGGTCATTAGATGGACCTCAGAAAATTATTTCATTGACTGCTCATTTGAGGATGTGCCACACTCCCACTTCAATCAAATATATGCTCTAAAAGGAACACATGCCAAGAAAACACAAAAGACATAGTAACCCATTATATTTGAGAATAATCTTTCATGGAGCATCATAAAATCATTAAAAAAATTATTAAATCATTAAATCATTAAAAGGTAATAATTTTGTAATAATTATACAAATAATTATTACAATAATAACTATATAAATAATTAATCTATACTGAAAAATGTTGAAACTTAAATTGACTGGATTATTTTTTATTTTTTCTATACCAAATGACTATTTCTACAAAAAAAGTATTTCTGGAGACCCTTTCATCTTTTTTTGCTCTATTGCAAACAAGAAATAAGTATGTGAGTTTCTAATACTGGTTTCTTATGTATTTTTAAGATTTAATACATAGATGGAATCTTCATGAATATATAATTAAACTGCCCAAGTATTAATATTAATGGGCTATTCATTTATCCAGAGATAAAGATGATTACAGGTCAGAAGTTATCATTTGACTCAATGGTTATCCAGTTTGACATTGTGATTAATGGCATTTACATAATGGGGTGGCTAATTGCTCCTTCTGATAAATCCTGTTATGTTCACTTGTCACTAGCCAAGTATTGAAATAAATGGGAGATGATGTACAATTCTGATTAGGAATCCGTGATCAAAGAAACCTAGCTGAAGGGGGAAACTCAAATACCTCTTGAGTGCATATATCCTGACCCATCTATCATGAGGAGAGATATATAATCTGCATATATGTTATAACTAAATAAAATTATTATATTTATAAAGGATGAAAGAAAAATGTATTAGAAACGTTTTTTTAAAAATGCACTCCTTCAGTTTTACATGTTCTGAGGTAAGGATATGGGCTACTGAAGAGGAAGAGATGGATGTCATTAATAAAAATAAGGCTTTTTAAAAAAGTGTGATTTTAAAATCACTTTCCTGATTAATTTCAGGTTATAAATTATTCTTTGTGTTATTGCTATCCCGCTTAGAGAAGAAATGACCTACTCTTAAATAGCTATTTCTCTATACAGCCTAGTAATCTAATCTATGGGATTTAGCAACTTTTAATGAATCAGATAAATCAAATGGACTAAGATACAAAAAGAAATAACAAGAATTAAAGACAAACTTTTGTTTCTGAGAACATTCAGATTATTAAATGCTATTAGTAAAAAAATTTAAATTTTGTTCCTAATACAGTTTTCAAACTTGAGGGTGGTGCTCTCTCCTAAAGGCTAGGAGGTGATAGTATTTGTTGAAATGGGGTTTACTCTTGTATCCTCAAAACTGTTTCTTCCCTGACCTACAGGTTATTGTCATTTTCTCTTCTGCCTTGTGCTAGCTATGGCACATTTTATACAGGCAGTATTTAACACAAGCCAATCCTTGTGTTCTCCAAAAAAACTTTACAATGTTACACTTAAGTGCCTGTCCTGGGCACTGAATCAAAGCTTGATTCAAGACATGAGTGACGAGTGGGAGCATATTTTTTTCCTCAATAGTTTAATCTGTCCAAAAATCTGATTTTACTAGTAAGTAACATCTAAAAACATATCAAAAAGAAATATTGTTACATATATAATTCAAAAGTAAATTTGGTTCAACAGGGCTTATTAAAGATCCTGATAGATTAATGTGTTATCCCTATTTTATAAGCATAGCATAAGTCATAAAACTAATAGGACTTCTGTAAAGAATTTTCTATGCAGTTACAAGGTGGTTATTACTCAGACCAAAGGAGACTGTATTTTCTACATACTTTCCTTTTCTGTTGTGTCCTGATAAGCCATGGCTGAAAATTACTGCAGGAAAGAAAGGTGTATGTAGGAAAGTCAAATACAGGATCAATTTCACATCAGCATTAACATTTTTTGAAAAAGAAAACTAAATGGTTTTCTAGAATATCTAGAAATACATTTTCAGTAAAGATGTCCTTATTACCATTGCAGAAGGTCCTGACAGTATAGAATACTTCATGTAATACTGAATTTGCATTTTCACATTATTAATTACATATTAACACATTCCTCCATGGGTAAAACCTACAGATTTACTGGATCTAGTTATGAAAATCACATTTGGGATGGAAAGTACTGGCATTAACAGAGCAACAACAGCCACAGGGCTGCTTCATCTGTTGTGTGTTGAGGAAACATCAAGTTCTCCCATGAACTTCACAAAAATCTGAAGCCCAGGAGCATGCTTCCTGATGGAAGTAGGAGTGTCCCAGTTTCCACAAAACAGAAAGGGGCAAATGTTCCTTTAGGGGAAAAAAAATTAGATCAATAACAATAACAATAACAATAATAATAAGCTATTAAAAATGCTATTAGTCTGTGATCACACAATAATAGATTGATAGAATGCCTTGGGTTGGAAGGCACCTTAAATGTCATCTGGTTCAAGCCCCTCCACTGTGGGCAGGGACACCTTTCCCTAGACCAGGGACTCCCAGCCCCATCCAGCCTGACCCTGAACACTTCCAGAGACAGGGTATCCATGAGGGCCAAACATGTCCTGGGATGCACTGGACAGACCATCACCAGCTGGACAAGGGAGAGGATTGTTCTGTTCTGCCTATGCATGATGACTTCAGGCTATCAGCAAAATTATTTCTATCTTAAATGAGGTCCTGTGTCCTGTGAATTTTACTAAGTTTTGAAAAATTATGAACTTATCTATATTAAAAGAAAACGTTTCTAAAAGGAGTCAGTCTGTTTGTCATAGTAGAGGAAAAAGTCGAGAGTTTGCATTGTATACATCCTCAGAAACATATAATTCCTTCTGCAAATTTAGACTGCTTATATATGTATAATATATACATTTTATATAAATATATATTTTTATATATATATACTTTGTTTACTACTTTGTTCAGTAATTTTGTTATTAATACAATTATATATACCCTTGCTTTGCTTCTTTACTCTTTTAGCAGGTTTTCATCTCTACTTTGTATGCAGTTATTACATGAATAATGCAGAAGCAATTTTTTTACTGTGATATCTTGACAAAAATGAGTTTGTTCAAGTGTAGTAACAACACAGTGCTGGCAGTCAGTAATTTCATGAGAGACTTTTATTGCTACCAGGGGAAAGAGAAGTGGATAATCAGTACCCTAAGGGAAATATATTGGTGCTATAATTCAATTCCTAAGTGACCTGGCAATTAATAACCAATAATGATGCGGGCCAAAGAGCAAAAGAATAAGATATGCTGTAAATTATTTCATGAACAGTCTGTGTAAGAAAGGGCACAGTTCTCAGGCATCTTATAGGCCAACAGAGAATTCTTTAATACTCCAGTGTCTGTAAGTGAGCTTTGCTATATGAAGAAAAATATAGTCTTCACCTACTAATGATTATAAAATGATTACATAAATAATGTTAAATCATTTTTCATGGCTGAAGTATGCAAAGCTCAGCAGTTTAAGAAAAGCAGGGTTCACTAACACCTACATTTTCAGTTAGTATGATATGCCTTAGGGATAGAAAATGAAACAAGATATAGAATCATGCAATTTAATACATGGTAGAGGAGAAAGACAAGAAAGAATCTGTCAACATAAGTACAGAATAATATAATGTAATAGCAAATTATTAAGATGGGAGAAAAATGTGAGCTAATATTGGGAAAATAGATGTTCCTGCAAAGCTGTGCTTTATTGTTATTCTTGGATTTTTCCTCTGCTTTTTAAGCCTACTCTTAAATATGTAGTCATAAGATACAAGATTGTCTCACTACTGGGCTCATCCTGACACTTAAATATTCATATAAAATCAAATATCAATATAGTAAAGCTGCTTATCCATTGGAAAACAGAAAAAACAAATATAGAAAAATATTTTAAAAAGGCATAGCCACAAACACTACACAGAGTCTTATAGGTTGGAAAAGACCTTTAACATCAAGTCCAGTTATAGAGCTAGCAGTGTCACAGGGTGACAAAAAAGGATGTCTAAAAATATAGAAATCTTTACTTTTAATAGTGCAAAACCTGTTTTTTTCTGTAAGAATGTATAAATATATAATTAAATAAATTATATGTAGAAATAGTAGAGTATAAAATAAACCTCAACTTTACAATATCAAAAGAAAAAAATTACCTTAACAATATGAAACATTTAAGTAATGCTGATAATAAGCAAGCATGAACACTAAAGATTCTGAAAAAAAATTTTACATACTTGAAATCAATGAATTTTTGAAATTGTGATTAAACAGAACTGAGAAATTTAATTGGGAAAATGATGGATATATGCAGATATTTAGCATAAATTCCAATCAACATAAATATCAAGAAACAAAGTTCACCTATACCAAGGAAACATTTCTTTACTGGGCAACATTCTTAGGCAGTGGAGTTCAATTTCTATGTACAGCTAAATTGTTAAAAAAAGCCTCTGGCATAACTTTGGTTTAAATCACTTCCTACTCTTCAGAGAACTTCCTTGGCATGGATTGAAATTCAGAATAGGGCAAAGATAATTCCAATACATAGTCTGGAAATAACCCTTTTAGTCTGCTTTCAGAAAGCTCAATATTCATGCTTGCTAATATAGATTCCGCCAATAAGTTTATTCTGAAGACTTACATAGAAATGAAGTTTCCCACATTTTCTGAAAATAATTATTTCATTTCAAAACTTATTTTTTGCTTGAAAATGTGTTGAAGGAGTGTTTCCTCCATGCTAATTAGTTAAGCAGTTTTATGAATACTGTAAAGGTTTTTACTTCAAGTGTCTTGTTATTATGATTACCAAATGTTTGTGTGATGTTTTCAAACTTTGATCTGAATGGGTCCAATGATTTTAATGACAAGTGTGTGCTTTTCTTCCTTACTCTCTGTTGTGGTTTAATCCCAGCCAGCGGCCAATTGAGCTTCTCTCACTCCCCCACTAGCAGGATCAGGGAGAGAATCAGAAGAGTGAAAGCTGGAAAACCCACTGGTTGAGGTACAGACCATTTAACATTTAATGAGATACATTAACCATTTAACAGGGACAGAAAAGGCTGTGCACACAAGCTAAGCAAAACAAGGAATTAGTTTACTTCTTCTCAAGGTCTAGCAGCTGTTCAGCCATCTCCAGGAGAGCAGAGTCCCATCACACATAACAGTGACTTGGGAAGGAAACTACGAACACTCCAAACATCCCCCTCCCTCCTCCTTCCCCCCATTCTATAGACTGAGGATGATGTCATGTCTGAAATTTCCCTTTGGTCAATCGGAGTCACCTGTCCCAGCTCTGTCTCCTCCCAGCTTCCCATTCACTCCCAGCCCCCTTGCCCAAATGGCAGTAAAAAAAGGAGAAAAGCAATATTTCTCAGCAATAACAAAAACATCTCTGTATTATCAACACTGTTTTCTGGATAAATCCAAAACATAGCCCTGTACCAGCCACTGTGAAGAAAATTACTCCAGCCTAAGATTTCAGGACCACAGTTTGGAACTTTGTCAATGTGAACAATGTTTTGAACATGAGGAAGGCTTGAGTTATAATTAGTTTCACTGTTTAGAAAAGTGGCGGCTATTCTCAATTAGCATTTTATTTCTGCCCTTCTACTTTAATCACGTACCTCTAAATTTCTGCCGTGACAAGTATATGGCAGAAAACTAATATACCTGGAATTGCTTAATCTTCTTTTACATTCACATAATAAAATTAAATTGTTCATGCTGCTTTTCAGACTTGGATGTTATAAGGTGTTTTACAAAGTAATGAATTAAAAGATTGGTAGTGCTGTGCCCTTTAGGCAAATAGAGCTTCTATTATGTTACAACAATTGTTCACACACAGATGTAGAATTGCAACCTGGTTTTATATTGAGAGCATGAATGGAAAGGACACTGAGGTTATTCTCTACCCATTTTATGCAGTTCCAAAAATCTTTACCTAAATAGAAAAAGAGATACAAGGCAAAAAAGAACAGCTATAGATGAAGAAATCAGCAATGGCTGCATTTTGCTGATTTATACCACCAGAACTAGTTAACCTAAAGCCTTTGTTGGCATTGTGATTTGTGAATACGGAAAAATTACACTGTGTAGTCACAGAGAAAAAATATTCACCAATATTCACATTTTGTTTACAAATTACCATATCCAAATTTATCAATAATTTATCAGTATTGTAAGTGAAGTATATGAATTAAGTGCTAATGTAGATCTGAATAAATACTTTATTCAGTGCCCCTTTTAGCCAGAATTCCATCTGATCCTTTTCTGACTATGTTTTGGTTTGATTTTTTTTCCTTTCTACTGTGAATTAAAATATTGCACCTGCTACATCACCTGATTGAGAAGTGATTTACAAAAGAAACTAAACATATTATTTTTTGCTAAGCAGGAGATATAAGTCCAGATTTAAAGGGAAGGCCCTGCAGAAAGAGGAAGTAGTGTTTAATTGAAGGTGTCCCCAACCAGTCTGCTACAGAAAGACTTTTTGAATTATGTTTATCTGCCTGATTCTTTCTTCTTCCTAGTGTAGTAATTTTGAACTAGTCAGCCAGTCACAGTCAGTCACAGGCTAGCTTTACAGCCTTAGTTTTACAGTCTTTGAAATATTTTACCTCACTCCTGCTCAAAGCAGTCAACTCAAACTGGTTCTTCAGAGGAATTTTCTTTTGAGTTTTGTAAATCTCCATGGATGGAGACACCAAAACTTCACCAACAGAATGTTTCAGTGTTCAATCTCCACACAGTAAAACATTTTTCTTAATTTGCGGTAATGAAGGTCACTGGGGAAGACAGGAGATAATGGAGAATCTGCAGAAAGCCTATTACACAGGAAAAATAGTATAAGTGATAATTAAAAGGTGAAATAGAGATGGGGATGCCTAACAGCCATGAGATGAAAGTGGCAATACTACAGTAAGGTGGTATTTAGTATGAAAATATTAAACAAGAAGAAATTAACCTTTAATTCTTAATGCTCCTGACCAACACACAGAAGAAAATTAGTTTTCTTCTTCAGAGTCAATTGAAATAAAAATTATGCTTGGGAAATTTTCAAGACAATTTTACAAATTTGAATAGTTTGGATTTTTTTGGTCTGTTTTATTATATCCCCAGATAGTGTCAGTATCAAAGTTTCATTTTCTGGTGTGATAGGGTTAATCTTATGACTTCTGCAGGTGGATCTCTGCGCCCCTGTGGACCATCAGGGGCTGCAGGGGCACAGCTGCCTCACCATGGTCTGAAGCACAGGCTTCAGGGTCATCTCTGCTCTGGCACCTGGAGCATATCCTGACCCCTCTTCAGCACTGACCTTGGGGTCTGCAGGGTTGTTGCTTTCACATATTCTCACTCCTCTCTCCACTTGTCCTTCTGCAGCAGATTTTTCTCCCTAGCTCTGTTATCTCAGAGGTGCTGCCACAGTTGGTGAGGGGCTAGTCCTTGGCCAGAGGCAGGTCTGTCCTGGAGCTACCTGGCACAGGCTGTGCTGAAACGGGAGAAGTTTCAGGCAGCTTCTAACAGAAGCCACCCCTGGAGCCTCCAGAGGCTTGCCATGCAAACACAAAAAATTTATTTTGAGGAAAATGCCTGACTTTTGCCAAAATCTTATGAGATTAACACAGGAAGTGGTGGCAATAAAGGTAATGATGGAAAAAGACATCAAAAGGATACAGAATCTGCTTGCTCATTAAAGAATATCACATTTCTATAGCTGCATCCTATCACTGCCATCAAATTAGACAAATAATTTGAAATTAATAAATTTGGTATTAAAGACATTGATGCAATTATAGTTTCAATAATTGCGTAATAATAACAACGTAAATGTTAAATAGTCTGAAAAATATAGAGGAAAATAAAACAAAAATAAAACAATAAAACATCAGAACAGTTATTCCTGTAAGGTCCAGCAGTGAACTGTACCTAAATGGTAATGTGATATATTTGCTAATAATTACTTGCAGCTTTTCACACATAGTATTGTTAGCAAGCCATAGGGATTGCACTTGAATTGAGAAAATTGAAACCCCATGCACTGAATGAGTATAATAGACTGCTCTGTGTGTAAAATATATTTATTTGGCTGCAACCAGCAAGATAAAAAGCTTAATCTAAAAAACTAATAATCACAAATCAGAAATTCATCTCTATAACTCATTTCTCTGGTACATGTTACAAATTAAAAAATAAACACTAAAGGAAACCATATATAAAGGATCCCAGAGGCTCTTAAGGTATTCTTAATGGATCATAATTTAAAAGCTGCACTATGGTAATATTACTTTATTGATGGATTGTGCTCATAAGTTGTGACTGTGAAGATAAATTATTTTTTAAAAAAAAGTCAGAAGCAAATAATAGAAATATATTAATGGTGCCATTGAAATTCAGATCTCAAGTTTCATAATTTTGCTTGCCCTTCTTATGAAAAGATTTCTCAACAGAACAACGCAATCATTAGTCATTTTTAATTGATGTAGTTGTTTATCCTGTTTTCACTGAAATTAAAAACAAAATTTTATATGCTTAATAGTAAAAGTAAAATAGTAAACCTGTTGTTTCTATTGGATGGAAACATGCTGGATTTAAAATAAGATACAGATTTTAGAATGCAAAGATAACACCATTTTAAATCATACAATAGAATCATAGAACCTTTTAGGTTGGAGAAGATCTCTGAGGTCATTGAGTCCAACTGATAACCCAGCAAGCCAGGTCCACCACTTAACTATGTCCCCAAATGTTAATAGTATAGTATATTTATAATAATATAGTATATAATATATAATGATAACAAGCTGTGTTATGTCTATTACATTTGAAACACTCTGATCTGGATGAGATAAATCTGTAACTCTTATCTTTGGCTGCACTAGTATCATTTAAATACCCAATTTAAACATACATAAATATTTATCAATTTTCAGATATATATATGCACTCAGTAAAATATAAACCAATATTCTTTCACATGATGGGAGAAAATATGATCTTAAATTATCATGGACTCAGATTTTTTTATGCCAGTAATGACCAATAAATCAGTCTTCAGAAAGTCTGTTTCCAGCTGTCATGCTAGAAGTAGCTTAGAAATTATCATATCTATAAAGGGTGGGAATGAAGCTCTCAATTCTACTCATGTTTTTTACATTAAGCGACTTTTGGATAAAAACACCCAGATTCAATCTAGGAAAGGAATATATCTCATTCTTGATGCTTGTCCTTAAAATTCTTCCTCATTAAAATAATTTTTTAAAAAGCAATTTTCTTCTTTTCTTTAAAACAGATGAAAGTGAATCAGCTTTTCTTCATTCATTCATGAATCTAACTATTTATAGTTAGAACATATGCTAGCTTTTTGAAAACTACATACTTGCTAAGAAATGACTTAACTTTAGCTGAACTAAAAAAAAGATAAAAGTAAAAATCTGAGCCTTTTGGCTTCACTGGAAACATTTTATACATCCACCTTGAAGAACATAATCCATCACATGTGATTATAAATGTGAGGAATCTGTATGTGTTTAAACATCATTTGAAGCTAACAAGAATTCATGTGCCTCTTTTATTGGATTCCATAGAGATTTAAGTTAACTCAAAAATAATGCTGAGAATTATTTAAAGAAATTAAAATCTGGATGTGAATCCAAGAATTAACGGGTATGTTGGTTGTAAACATTTCTATTTATAATATACTTATATTAATATGTATGTATATTCAAAATATATCTTGCATGAATTTCATCTTACTAGCAAAATATGTTTCATTTCTTTGAAGTAATGGCAAGAGTACTGTAGATCATTACCAAGGACATTAGTTTTTTCTATTCTCAATCATGTATCTATATGAATGCTATTTAATGAGTTGGAAATGCCAACAGATTATTTGTTTGGTTATTATTTAGTGAAATGGTGAATTTCTCTATTGAAAGAGCCCAGTTATAACCACCTGATGATCACCATCTGCTCCCAAGCAACTTTACAAGATAAGAAGGCTTTTGCTTAAAATGCTCCATCAGAATAGAAGACTTTTATGCAAGGGTTGTAATAATCCAAATTTAGAACAGAGATCAAAGTCTATATTTTGTGATCAGAGGAGATACTGGGACTGCCCTTGTCATGTAATGCAAGTCAGGTAAAACAGTAGTAAGAAAATGGTGTTTCAATCATTTGTCAAAAATGAATCATAATACAGATAGTTGTGTTAAATTTTGGTTCAAATTTGGTTTCTGTGGAAATTTGGTGTAAAAGATGGTGCTTTATAAATTTGTCCTTTTGTGTTTTATATATAATTTGAAAAGACAGTATAAAATAGGTGTTTTTTCTCATTACTAGATGTAACTAATTATGAACTACAAACATATTTTATATCAGAAAATTAACATATAGAATTTTTTCCCGTTCTTTTAAATAAAACAGAAAACCAAAAATCATCAATGTTGCTCTACATGAAAATTACCTTTCTGCTTCTGTGTATACTTACATCTAAATATCTTTCTATTGAATAGAGTAATTCTATTTCCAAGAAATATATATATTATCATTTATAATGCACCTGATGCAAGAAAGTCAATGCAAAGGGCTTTTTATATCTTCTCAGTACTGGCTATTATTTATATATATTTATATCTTCACTCAGTTATTGAGGTTTTGTCTATCAGAATGAGGCAAACTTCAATATAGCTTAAGTATTCTTCTGGAAATGCTTTGGCCAGGTGAAAATTCTTGCTGGCCCATATATTTTTAGTCATAAGAGCAGAAAAGTGGGGCAAATGAGGGTTTGGAAAACTGCTGCGAGATTTCCAGGAAGTTAGTTTACTACATGAAAATATCCATTCTGTTAAATGAACACTTAAATGGAGAGATGTCATTGTTTCAGGAATAAATGAAGCAGAATTTATACTATTTCTAGATACATTGAAACCATATATATATATATATATATATATATATATATATATATGTAATTGTTAATTATAGCTGTATACCCATGTCATGACTGTAATCATTTTTTGAATGGTCAAGAATGACACTCTTAGGATTTGAAATTTACTTCAGACAGTGGTCATGGAGGAATATTATATAAGTTGACAACAGAGGAATGTATTTCTCATGAAGTGATTTAATTAAAAAGCACAATTAAAAATTAAAACTGCTAAGAACAATAATTGCCTTACTAAAATGGGAGTGACTATGCCAAGGAAATTAAGTAATGTTAATAAGGAAATAATCACTGAAGAACTGTGATAAACTTACTGAGATCCAGGCAGTGTTCCTGAAAATCTTTTCAAACTGAATGACTGAGTTGACTGATTCTGTAGTTCATATTTTTGCTTTATTTAAACTGTATGATGAATATTTTAATTTTTAAGGATTTTAATTCCCTTCTTATTCTCTTGCTGTTACTTTTTCATCCTGAAATGAGTCAAGTGAAGCCATTTAAAACACTTTTTTCAAATAAAGTTAATCCAAAGGATCAGATTTTTAGTCAGTCTTCACTCAAAATGCCAAGAAAAAAACAAACCTTGAAATTTCCTTTATTATCAATAGACAGTCCCGAAATATTTCAGTTCTGACATCATTGTTAAAAATAAATATAAAAAACCTTATCCCATATCCAATCTTTTATTTTTTTTCTTGGCAGAATAATCCTTGATTATTTTCTAGGGTGAAAAATGAACCAAAAAGGAAATAATTTTTCAAGACAGAAGATTCTGAACAGAGAGATTAATATGCTTAAGCAATTGTTTGGTATTTGTCTAACATGAATCATAAAGAATTTAAATCCATTTCTACTGGAAAAAATTGCATTTACTCAAAACATAATGTTTCACCATATAATATCTTCAACTGCAAAGCTTTGTCAGGCCTTACCTAGCTGAGAATTTACTTACTGCATCACTGACTTCTGTTGATCAATCAACTACTTGCAAGGACTGTTGCTGTTGCTCTCTGAAAAAGGGATTCAGGCTCCAAGATACATTAATACTTTCAAGCAGACACTCTCCCAAAACCAAGGTGCCCTCATTGTACCCTTTGATTCAATATTTTTCCTATTCTTTGTTTCTGTTTCCACTTACAGAACACATGCCTTTATAACATCTCCAGAAAAGCTGGATATGTTTTATAGTTATAAGAAAGGGACATTTTTCTGTCTCGATGGAGAGAGACTATTGACCTCTTTTATTTCCTCATTTATTTAAAGAAATAAATTAAGCTAGAGAGCTTTCCAGCTCAGCTGAGAGCACAGAAAGCATATCACACTCAAAAATAGGCAGAAGGGGAAGAGGTGGTTGCAGAGATACAAAAGATCTTGGCAGTTCTGGACATGGATTCACAATGGGAAAGCAGTTATTAAGACATATCAGAATAACTCCTTTTTTTCATAGCCAAGCAACATCTGCCTTCTGTTGAGCTCATAAGGCTGTTGTAGATTCAAAGGATTAATATTATTTTTTCATAAAAGACTCTACTACATAATCCCAATGTAACTGCAGACTCAGTTCCATTTCTGTTTCCTAACTACTTTTGCCACCCTATCCTTTCACAGCCCACACATCACTACTTCTATAAGAGAGGTCGCTGCATGTCCAGCAGCCCCCAAATTACCTCTCCTGTTAGAATTGTGGAAGCCTGAGAGTCATGCTCTGATGTCAGTTCAATGATATGGCACCTGCTGTTTGCAAATGCAAAGCAGTAACTGGTAACTAACCAGCATCTCTTCATCCTCTACACTTTAAACCATAAATTGTTTCAAATTAATTCGTTATGTTTTTCTATCCATTTTGCACTGCACATTTCGTTTTTAATAGAGGCTTACATGCTTCATTGCTCACTGTGGAAGTGTGATGAAAATGATTAGATTTTTTGGCCCTTCAGTGTAAGTTAGTATCAATGGCAAAAAGACCAGAGCTGGAAAAAAAACCTCCAGATCTGCCAAATGCAGTTTTTGGATCCCAAAGGCTGCGGGGTTGGGATTTAAAATAGAGCTGAATCTGGATTCCCAGCTTCAGGCCAATGGCTGCCAGAGGCTGCGCTGTGAGAGTCGAGTTACATCAGGGAAAAGAAGGAAATGGGAAAAAAAATTATGGGTACTTATTTTAATGACTTGCATCTGCTATCTATGAAATTTCCCAGTGCAGGAAAAGAGCTGGCAAAAATATATATAAAATTTTCAGCCAGAATATCCCTTACAATTTTTCACTTCTGTTTCCCATAGATTAGTGAACAAGACTCAGCTGGCACAGGTAGTAGCCATGGCTTTACTTGGTCTTCTGCTCCTGTTCTTTTTTTATGTGCCCTTTTTGCTTTTTCAGATACCAAACAAGACTGAGGCTAAGTAAAGAAGAGTGATTTAAGTCCATTCCTCCATGAAAACTTATTCCCCGGCCATCTGGCAACTCCTTAGGTGGTAACTAAAGACGTAATGGTGATAGATGAGGTTGCATTTGTGAACTTTATGAGCCATGGTAATAAGAATCTCTAAGTGTTCTGCCAAGTAACAATGGCACAAAGGCTGCATTAATCTTGTCTACACCAGCACCAGTTATATACAGATGTTTCCTTGTCATACCCTTGCAAGGTGGTGTGAGCTGGGCCACCTTGTATTTTTCTAGGCCATCTGACAGTGGTGGTAGCTATCCACAGGCACAAAAAACATCCTATAAAATGGTGGAATACCATCTTTTTTGGTTGCTGAAGCATAATTGCTGGAGAGTCTGAATAGGTTAAGTCTATTGCCAAAGCAGCTGAGAGGTTCACTTGGGCAAAGCCTGATATGATTGCACACACCACTACTAAAAGGTAGCATGGATCAGGAACAGGGAAGGTTACTTTCCAAATGGTTTTTCAGTCCTTGAATTGACTATTGGCAGAGCAATGGTAGTAAGATTCCAAATGAACTAATTAAGTTGTCTTCTTGACAGTGACTCTTATTGCTACACCAGTCCTTCTCCATTTTCTTAAACACAGAACACAATTTTTCTTGTCCTAAAATTTTTCTTCTGCTTAGAGTTTCCCCACATTTTACATAGTGACCCAGTGCAAAGAGTCTCATTGGTCTAAGAAACCAGACACTGGTGGAAAACAGTAGCTGCTGAGTTTCATTTTCACATTTCCCCTTCTTTTAAACAAGTACAGACGTACCAGTATGGAGTGGTGCAAATTAATCTGCATTTGTACATTGGCTCTGTAAAGCTAAGCTCAGGTATAGTGCAGTGGTTCTTAGACCAGTGCCATTGGTGGATGCTGCTTGTTGCTGTTGCTGTTGATATGATTGCCCATGGCAAAAGACAAAAACATAATGCTTCAACTTTGCACAATAACTGCACTGGTAGATTTGACCCACTTTGAGGTGCAAGAAGTCATTTTTACAGGGATTGATCTGGTAGCCATAGCAAACTAAGGATACTCTTGGAATGGTGATATAAAATGTCTGTCATAACAAATCCCACAGGAAAAGCAGGAACACGATGCAATTAATACAATGAATGCAATGAAGTGCAAGAAGCAAGGCAGCATATCTGTGATGCCCACTCACAGAATGGACTCCTCTACTTTCTTGCCAGCCCATTGGTCCCTACTTGGAACAGTCATGTACCTACGCTGTGTACAGTCTCAGTTTTCCACAATTTGATCATCATTTATCCAGTGCCAATTATAATCAAACCAAAGCTTTGTTCTTATCACAAATTTTGTAACTTTGCCTAGTACTGGATATAAAGCTTTCCATCCTTCCACTGTTTTCTTTTGTGTATCTAAATAGGCTGCTCCTGGATTCAATTTCAGTTCTTGAATGTATAATTGTTTTAATAATTATTCAGTATATTTATGACTTACTTCATTCTTGAGGTAGAACAGAACTTCTTTTATGGCTGTTCTTAAGGTACAACAGAACTTTAAATTAAACTTTGTTTTCTGGTATTTCAACAAGTCTATTTTCTGAGATAGGCTTTAACTTCCATCCAGATTTAATAGGATTGAAAAAAGTTAAAAGAATCATAGTTTATATGTAAGAGTTTCTAAGGCCTCAAAACACTCATTTAAACCTTGAATTGTTCTGAATTTATTAAAGATCATTTTAAAACTTAATTGATCATTAACAAAGCTATTCATTTTTCTTCCTAACAACCTTATGGTGACTTTTTTGAATTTTTTGAGTAGGTCAAATATTGCCAGGTAACTAATTCCTCAGTGAATATGAATTCTCACTTCTCAGATTCTGTATTAGTTAATATTCCTGTAATATTAAGAGGCTTTATTATATTGAATAATTGTTCTTAATATTCTTAGAATTATAGAGTGGATTGGGTTGAAAGACACTATAGAGATCATCTAGTTCCAACCACCCTACCATGGACAGGGATGCCACCCAGTAGATGAGGTTGCTCAGGGCCCCCCATCCAACCATCCATCTTGAACACTTACAGCGAAGAGGCATCCACAATTTCCCTGAATAACTTGTTTTTGACCCTCATTGCCCTCACAGTAAAGAACTTCTTCCTTATATACAATCTAAACCTGATCTCTTTTCATTTAAGGGCATTCCACACTGTCCCATCACTATCTCGGTCTGGGTAAAACTTGCTTTCCGCATGCATAAAACTTTCTTCTTTTTTTTCTTCTCTAGGCTGAATAAAGTAAATAAACTCAGGTCTCAGCCTGTCTTCATAAGAGAGGGGCTCCATTCTGATCATCTTTGCATCCCTCCTCTGGACTCACTCCAGCAGGTACATTCTTTCCTGTGCTGAGGACTCCAGAGCTGGATGCAGCACTGCAGGTGGGGTCTTGCCAGCGTGAAACACAGAGACAAAATCCCCTCCCTCTCCCCACTGCCCACAGGGTTTGGATGCAGCCAAGGTGGTGATTGGCATTCTGGGCTGTAAGTGCACACTGTTGGCTCGTGTCCAGCTTTTCCTCCATGAGTGCCCCCAAGTCCTTCTCATCAGAGCTGTTCTCAATCCCTTCATTGCCCAACCTGTACCAAACTGCATGAAGCTCATACAGGCCTGCCCACCTCTTGAACTTTTACAGGTTCCTCTGGATGGCCTATCCTTCTGTTCTTCATCCTCACCACTCAGCTTAATGTCACCTGCAAACCTGTCAGAGTGCATTTGATCCTGCTGCCTGTGTGATTTATGAAATAATGAAACAGTACTGGTCCCTATAAAAATCCCTGAGGGACACCACCCATCACTTACCTCCATCTGATCAAAAGCATTGATTGAACTTCAGTTTTCCCACTGCTGGGCTGATTGAATGACTCTTCTGGAACTGGGACTCCCCCAAACCAGTATCTAGTGATGAAGGTGCAGGTAATCTAGGTCTAAATTATTAAAATGTTTTCCAGATTAAATTTTAGAGGTACCTGCACATCTCATACAAGCATAGGTAAATCATAGCTGCATATGGGATATATCATTGCTTTAGGGATTTTCAAGAAAATACTAGTAAGTATGGATAACATTTTTTTTTCTGCTGAGAAAGTATGTAATCTTTTAAAGTCTTGGCTATGTAGCAGCATGGATTATCAGAGAGAACATTTTTAAGATTTACCTTCATTAACAGTTTTAAATACATGCTACTGGTCATAAAACTATTTATGATACTATTATTTTCTACACCAGTGATGTACAATGTTTACAAAGAAACACCAAAAGACAAAATGACGCAAACAAAATGTTTTCTTCTTGTTGCAGGCCTCTGGACTGTATATTTGAATTGCATTTTTTCCCACCCAAAATGACACAGATCAAAAAATACCCAGGATTTGTCTCTAGCTTAAAATATTTTACCTCATTAAGCATTATACTAGGTCACTAAAGATGAAATGTTTCTACCATTCTCCTTTACCCTGTTGCCTTATTAGGGACATGGACACACAATATTTTGGATATCTTCTAGACAAGTAGTACTGAAGTGTATACTGACCAAGAGCAGGTTTGGCTTATTTATTTTTAAATCCACAGGACACATTGCTTTGTACACTTTAAGGTTAAACCTGTTTGGGAGTATTTTTCAGTTTTTAAAAGATCCAGTTGCAGTCATGCTGTGCCTGACTTGGGGAGGATACTCATATGCACAGTTTACTTGTATCAAACAGCATCTGTCCATGGAGCAGTGCAAGGATGTGTGAAAGCTCCAGTTTTCTTACTGATTCCTAGGAAACTCAGCAGGATGATTGTATGTATGTTCATTGTCTTTGAGGGTAATACTGAGCTGATAATTGTTGTATTTATATTTTCCCTAAATAGAAAATTCTGACTTTAGGGCATGTTATTAAGTCTGAGGAAATTTAAATGAGGATGTTAAAAATTTGGTGTAAGTGAGCTATGAGACCCTCAGGACTTTCACAGTATGTTCTCAGAAAACTAATCCTACACAGCATTAAATTGCTCCACCATCCTTGAGGACTTGTATGCTTTTTATTTCAAATAAGCTATTTCCTCACCATTGTTTGAACATATATACTTAAAACAGCACTGTGATTTAGCATACCTTTCTCATTAACAAAAAAGAACAGTTTTTTCTTCATTCTTCATAAAAATATCAACACCTGTGTTAAAATATTAAAATGGATTTTTATAAAGTTCTAAATCTAAAATAAATGTGAGATATATGAATGACTTTTTTTTTTTTTTTTTTTTTTTTTTTAGAATATGACATCCTTCCAAATTTTCTTTGCTGGATATATTTTCAAAAATTGTTTTGTTTTAAAAAGAAATGCATAGAACTGATCTGAGAGCAGCACTTGAAAATCTAGTTCATTTACTGGTTTTTTCCATCATTAACTGAATTTTAAAAAGTCAGAATTATTAAAAACAGTATTTTGATATTTACATATGAATGCTAGTACAATGAAAACTATTTTTGATCACTGATGTGATAAACAAGTAATTCTAATGATAATTTCAGTACTACAAAGAAGAAAGCATGTACACACCAACTACAATTTGTAGGTTTCCAGGTGTGAATAATTTATATTTATATTTATAATATAAATAATATATTTATATTACCTTTGTCTTTTAAGTAAAGGGTTACTTCTTACTTTGGATTACACTGTGACTAAAACTTTAAAAATCTGAGCCCTCCCTGTGATTTCAGAGTATTTAGAGTATTCCTAGCTTAAGTGTACTGATGTTAATGCTCTCTCAAGCAGCAATTGTAGTTCATTCACAGGAAGGCTGGAATTCAGTCATGTATCTCTCTCTCCCTGTATATCCTTTAAGTACACTGAATGCCCCAAATATGTATCACTTTAGGAAGAAAAAAATACCTATCACTGTCCTTGTTCATAAGTCTGGAAGTAATGCCTTGTATGTCATTTGAATATTCACTAAGGCACATTCAGAGCAGGTAAATTTATATCTTCTCTCATCTTCTAGAAATATATTCATTTTGGTGACAATGGACAGCTGTGTTTGCTTTAGTGTAATGTTAGTAATACAATTGCAACATTTTCATTTTAAGCACATTAGACACATTATTATGTTATATTATCTTTTTGTTGATTGCCTAGGAAAGGTTATCGATTTTAGCACACAGTTTCTACCATTATAGAGATTTGATTGTGCAACACTGATAAATTATTTGAGTACAGAAGAATATGCTGGAAGTCCTTTCCACTTGAACTTTGAAGACATTTCTGTTTCTTTAAAATATCAAATTTTGCCCTCCCACTCTTCATGATGAGCATGAATGTCAACATATTTATTTTTTGCCGAGATATATGTCTTCAGATTACCAAACACTGTATGAATACATAAGGATGGGGTCACCAGATGGCTCATGTGTAGTGAAACAATAGTGAAGTTCCTGAGGAAATATTCCTGTGGTGGGAATCTGAGAATCCCTTCTCTTCAGTAGAATTAGGACACAAAGATCACATTTGTACAAATAAAACAGCATAACTAAATGTTCAGTTAGCACAGTTATTTAATTTGTACTTATTTTTAAACTACAACCACATTAATATATTATAATAAATTATATCACAAAGGTTACCTGCATTGACCAGGCTATTTATTCATATCAATTGCAATAGCTGAAATAAATGTAGAATTTTTGTGACCTCCATTTAATAAGAAGTTTCTGCTTATTTTAATATCTTTCTCTTGGGATTGACATCTCCTTTATGGTCTTTTACTTCCTTCACCTTGTGAAAAATTACTACCTTTATCCCATTTTTCCCTTGTTTAGAGACACAGAGTGGTGATCTATGTATCCCTTTCCATTCAGTGCACAGAGTCTGTCTGACATTATGAAGCTGTTTCAGGGTAAATCTTTTTAACAGTGGTGTCTGCACATCCAGCTTTATTGACAAGGACTCTAAGAACCCTCATCCATTATTATGGGTGTGATGGAGAAGTGTCAAGTTTGAAAGAACATTTTGACCAAGTAGTTCCTATTCTGAAGTGGGCTGTCAAAATGAGAAGTAGCTCTTCTGCCTATCTGCAGTGAAGAGTTTTGGAGACTAAAAATTCCCCACATGAGACAAAGAAAGGAAAAAGAGATTCTCATCAGAACTTAAAAAAAAGTAGATGTAAGTAGCTATGCCAGTTTGTGACCTCCCTGCTTCAGTGTTGCTGTTCACCTCCTCACCTCTGTTGTATGTATCATTCCTTCCCTTGAGAGAGTCTTCTAGCTGTCTGCTTGGCTGTGTGTGACTCAAAATCTATTTCTGATACAGAATAACTGCCTAATTTTGGTTTAGATTTCTAAGAAAATGTTCAAGTGATGAACTTTGTTTTTAATCTATATTGTATATAGATAGATTAGGGCCATGAGAGAAACAGAGACCGAGATTAGAGTTAAAGTTTGAAACCAGGATAGATAGCTAGCAGAACAAGTTTTTAAGAGGAAAAACATTAAAATGATGAGTTATACAAGCATAAAGAACAGAAAAATGCACGTGGAAGACAGCAGCTTAAAAATCATCCCACTGTAGGAAACAGCAAAGGACAAGGCATTCCCCTCTTTGAGACAACTGCCACACAAACACAGCATTTTAGCAGGGATTTGTGGGGTTAGTGGGTCCCTTAATACTACCATCTAATATTTTTATTTCACATTAATTCTCAAACAGGATTCATGGACAACACTGGGAATTATAGACAGGAAAGTTAAAACTTTTATCTGTATCAAATAAATATAAACAATTATAATAAAAACATAGAAATAGTGAATCAATGGATAAATATTTTATAATGGGCAAATTTCAGCCCAAGTCTTAAAATACAGAGAAAATTAAAAAGACCACAGTTCACTTGGATAACTAGATATTCAGGAAACTTGCTCACCAAAAGCTTTTAAAGAAATAAAAGTGCTGTACTGAAAAACACCTGAAAGGCAATGCAGACATTGGTCGCAGCCAGCATGGCTTCATGAGAGGAAAGTCCTGCTTGTCAAACCTGATTTCCTTTAATGACAAGATAACCCACTCAGCTGATCAGGGGAAGATAGTCAATGTAATCTAATTGTAATATTTGGGATTTCAGTAAAGTTTCTGCTACTAGTTCTCCTGCAGGACAGATCTCTACAGGATTCTTCTGGACAAAATGTCCCACATTTAGCTGAATAAACTCATCATGAGATGAGTGAGCATCTTGCTTGTGTGTTGGGTACAACCATAGTTCCATTCCACACAGGTTATAGGGAATGGGTGACATCAGAATGATGACCTGTCACTAGTGGGGCTCACAGGGCTTCATACTGGGACCTGTGCTTTTCAAAATCTTCATACATGTCCTGAACGAAGGACTAGAAGGGATACTGAGCAAGTTCACAGATGATACAAAAACTGGGAAGAGCTGTTGACTCTCTTAAAGGCAGAGGGGATGTACAGAGACACTTTGACAAATTAAGGGGCTGGACACTCACCAACCACAAGAAGTTCAACAAGGGAAGGTGCTGGATTCTGCTCCTGGCATGGGGCAACCCTGGGTGCATGGGCAGACTGGGGAGCAAGAGGCTGGAAAGCAACACCATGGGAAGGTACTTGGGTGTTCTGGCCCATGGCAAGCTGAACAGGAGCCAGCAGTGCCCTGGCAGCCAGGAGGACCAACCCAGCCCTGGGGGCATCAGCCCCAGCATCACCAGCTGGACCAGGGAAGGGATTGTCCTGCGCTGCTCTGGGCTGGAGCAGCCTCACCTCCAGTGCTGGGGCGTTTTGGGCACCACAAAATAAAAAAGACATTAAATTATTACAGAGTCCAAAGGAGGGCAACAAACATAGTGAAGGGCCTTCAGGGGAAGCTGTATGAGGAGTGACTGAGCTCACTTTGTCTGCTCAGCCTGGAGAAGACTGAAGGAAGGCCTCATTGCAATCTGCAACTTCCTTGTGAGGGAAATAGAAGGGACAGACACTGATCTTTGTGGTGACAGTGACAGGACCTGAGGGAATGGCCTGAAGTTGTGTCAGGAGAGGTTTAGGTTGGATATTAGAAAAAGGTTCTTCACCCCTTCAGAGGGTGCTTGGGCACTGGAACAGGCTCTCCAGTGAAGTGGTCACAATAGCAGCCTGACAGAGCGCAAGATTTGTTTGGACAGCACTCACACTCATGGTGTAATTAATGAGAATGGAGCTGTGCACGGCCAGGAGCTGGGCTCAATGATCTTTATGGGTCCCTTCCAACTCAGCACATTCTGTAATTCTTAGATTTTGTGAATTGTTTTTATTTCTAAGAAATGACACCCTTTCCTTTTTACTATTTGTCCAGTACTGTTCTGAAATTTTCATCATATGCCTTATAAATGATGTTGACTTTAGAAAAGTATCTATCCTTGGAACTATTTGGAAAATATTTGCAGTTGGAGCTAGTTTTAGAAAAATAAAGCTTTCTAAATACGAATCAGAAAGTCTTATGTAAGAGACAGTTTGACAGCCTTTGATTTAGATTTTGTATTTTACAAAATGAGAATAATACATGCAGAATAAAATGCAAGGCTCTAGTCTGCTCCTTTTGGATGAGCTGTAACTTCTCCTTTATCCCATGATGTAAGATCAAGTTTTGAGCTATGTTTGAGTTTGAGAACTTTATTAATGGCTGAGCTTCTGGGTGAGAGTGGGGAGGTGGTGTTTACCCACAGAGATAATTTCAGTTCTCTGAAAACACATGTAATGTATCCTCCAAAAATATTTATGGTTATCTCCCTTTCTCTTATGAGTGAATGTTTTAATGGTCTTACCTTGAATCTCTAAAGCTCAAAAAACAGCAATGTGGAGTGCCATCAAAGGTCAACAATGGCATGAGACTAATGAATCTGTGAAATTCAGGTTGAACTTTGATTTCAGTGGAAAGTTTTCTAGACAATTATTGATGTAATTTATTTGATGTTTCAATAACAAAATGGTGATAATAACATTGCATACTTAGATAATTCACATTTGCATGACACACATCACAAAAGCTTATAAGATAAATCATTTAATAAGTTTCAAATAATGTTTTAATTTTCATATTCTTATCTTCAAGAGGAATGCAAGGAACTCTATTAAAACAAATGAATTCTGAACAAATGTACTATAGCCATACTTCCCATTTTTTTTTTAACATTGAAATCATCACTAGCAGTGACTTGAGGGCATTGCACACAGAAAATTTAATTTGCATGTTTGACAAATGTGATAACTCAGGAATTCTGAGCTCCAGTCCTGCTTTTCATACACTGTCTTTGGGCACTTGCCTGTTTAAGTGACTCTTTCATTTTCTGTATGAAAGGAGTTATCATAAATTTATATATCTCATGGACTTGAGTAATGTTCGTAAAGCACCTTGTAGATAAAGTAAATTATTTAAGTAATTTTAATATAATCAAATTAAATTTTAGATGGAGTAACTTGTTCTCCAGTATGGGTTTTTTACTGAATTAATCATTTCATTTGGCAACTGATTCTGGTTAATAAATCAGTGGGCCATCAAGTTCCCATTTTAACATTTTAGGAGTATTCTTTCAGATAGAAAATTTGATACAGGGCTTTAATTAGCATAAATATAGAATTTGTTATTACAGTCTTTAAATATAGAAATTCACGTATTGTGGATTTTCAGTGTACTGTGTTAGAGTGAGCCATTTAACACTTGCTTAATCATTTAAGCCTGAACTTGTAAACAACACAGGGCAAAAACTGTGAAGGGAAAAATGAGAAATAAAATAAAAAAAGCAGTTGGATTGTTAACTCAGCCAAAGTTGAAAGATGAAATTTGCGCTCCAGCTGATGTAAATGGGATGCTCTTCAGTTGCTGCAATTACATTTATGAGCAACAAGAAGAGCAGAAATATATGTGCTTATTATTTTGGCTGTATTTTGGTTAGGTTTGGCAGTGTGTCATGGAGGACAGATGGGACCAGGGACCATAGAGACTTCCCAAGGCATCAGGACAGGCCCTTTCAGAGCATGTTTCACCACCCCAGCAGGGCATAGAGGAAGGATCACTGCCCTGCACCTGTTGGCTCTTGCCAACACTCTTGCTGTTACCACAGAGGGTTTATTTGACTAACTTTTTCATCAGGGTAAGTGACTGTCTCATGTTCAATCTGTAGCATGTTCAGACTTCCAGGTCCTATTCTGCAGAGCTGTTTTCTTTCCAGCTGACCTTCAAACTTTGTGTGGATTTATCCCATCCCAGCTTCAGAACTACCCATATGAGTTTACTGAACTCCATAAAGCTCCTGTTAGCCCATTTCCACAATCTGTTGAGATACTGAAGCTCGGCTTTCCAGAAGAGGCTCCTTCACCAAAATAGTGTAATCTACCAATAGTGCATTTCATTATCCAGGACATTATTAAAGTGTTAAACCTTCTCAGTTCCAGTCTCAACTCCTGAGGAACAATGCTAGCGAGCAACTAAAACCTACCAGTTAGACATCTGTCCTAGAGTGACTTTATGATGCTTCTATCCCCAACTGTAGGTTCTGTTTATGCTGGATATTAAGTTCTGCACCTTTCAGACTGGTTCTGAAGAGGGGGGAGGAGAAGCCACAGTTTGTTCTCAGACACTGCACTTGCTCCCTGGCATTCCTTCTCATGGACCTTGTGCTGCCTGCAGCATGGACAGCGAGAGAGAGACAGGGTGTTTTTCCTTGCTTTTCTACTGGTTTTCCTCATTAGCTGCAGCAAGGAAAGTTTTCCCAAGACTGTGGGGTTTTTCCCTGGAACTGGTCAAACCTGCTCTGGACTGAAAATCCTGAAAAAAAACCTGTGAGCTCAGGCCTGTGGCCCACCGGGGCTGAGACATGGCATTTTCCAGCGCCAGAGGGACTGATAAGAGACTGAGCGAGCTGAGCTACCCCATGGCAAGGACTTTCTGAATTTGCCATCTCTTCATAACAATGAGAGGTTTTATTGTTTAATATTATTAATTTCCTTATGTTTATGAATACTTTGCTTGTTAAATAAATGGGGTTTTTCTTGAAGGAGATGTCTTCCAAAAAGAAATCTGGAGAGATGTCTTCCAAATCTTGGAGATGTCTTCCAAACTGGTTGGGGGAAGAGCAGCTTGAATTTGCATTATAGAGGAGACCACTTTAAAAGTTTCCTCCCAAATTTGCCCTAATCCAGGACAATTTTATAACTGATTGCAACCATATGAGTGCTGTTTTCCAGCCAACTGGAATAGTCTACCTATCCATCTGATATCAGACTTTCTAGTATGCAGACTATATCTGTAATAAGATAACTTGTTTGTACATGCATAACAACACTATGCTGCAGGATCTACACATTCTTAACTATGAAATGGACTTGCCTTTGGAGACCTGAGGGCAACATGGTGACACCATAGCAAGCATACACAGTTGTTCATAAATCTGAATATCTTACATTGGTTTTTGGGGGAAATAAATTCTAGGTTGTTCCTGGCAAGTTCTTTATATGTCATATCCATTATGGAGAGATCTGTTTCCTCCAAATTAGCTAAGACAAATCACAAATGCTTCAGCCTCTTATGAGGTTTTCCTCTATTTTAAGTTCTATTTTAAGAATTTACAAAACTGTGACTTGGCAACCATTGAGGACTTCAACCCTTTCATCAGATGAACTTCAGCATTAGCAGTGCTAAGATCTATATCAATGTAACCAGCTGATTATGAACCAGAAACGCACCATTGTGTCAATTAAGACTAACAGTGTTCTGAGCTGCATCAGAAAGAGCACCTCCAGAAGTTCAAGGGAAATTATCTGTTCCTTCCCTCAGTATTGATGAGGCCACATCTGGACTGCTGGATCTAGTTCAGATCTTCCCCATCTAAGAAAGGTAGGGAATTTTCTGGAACACATCCAGGGAAGGGGCTTCAAAAATGATTACGGGACAGAAGCACTTAGCTTAGAACATTGAGAAAGTTAATCATATTCAAAATGACATTTAGAGTAAAATTAAGAATCCCCTCAAACATGTTATGAAGCCATAAAGGCAGGACAAGCACTTGCTGTGTATTATTAATGGGGTTCTCCAGGTTAGACTAATCATATTCATGTACTGTATTACACCATCCAAAGTTCTCAAATTACCCACAGGTAATTTAATACACTTGAATCATATGTCTACAAGCACTGCCAAATTCCATTTGCATTATTTTCATTGAATAGGAGGTTAGAGAGGGCAATATGATAGAAATATAGTTAAAAATAAAATCTTCCTTTGCAATGTCAAGTGGACATATGGCAGAGACAACATATAGGCTCTGTGCTTTAAAATATGGATTCAAGAATATGATGCTGCAGTAGGGCAAGAGTACTTAGATCACTGATGAAAGACTTCATGTCAAAAGACTTGTACAAACCTTATGGGCACTGACCCACAGTGACAGCAGCTATCATCAGCTTTTGCTGTATCTTTCAGGATGGAACAGAAGAGACGCTTCCTCTAAAAACAACTTTCTCACCACTTTACAGCGTATCAAGGGAATATATTAGTCATTGTCAGCAACCAGGCATTGAGACTGTGTGTTTGCAATATCTCATTAAGTACCAGACATCTAATGAGGGAAAAAGAGTTCATGTTAAAAATTTCCTTTAGATGAAAAATATTTTTATACAGCTATATATAGATACATATATTCTAAAGTTTTGTTGCTCTTAGACCTACCAAAAAAAAAATTAATTAAACAGAATATAGAAACAGAATTTTTCAGGTTGGAAAGGACCATTTGAGATCATCTCCCTCAGTCCCACAGGCCAAGCCATACCTTATTGTGACAAACACACTAATCTTCTCATCTTTCTCCTTGGTTCTGCACAAATACAATTCTCTGACACAAATTTCTTCCGTGTTTTTACTGTGTCTGTCTAGTCCACCAGTATTAGCAGCTCATAATCCTCATGATTCTGTCTCAGGACATGATATTTAATCCTCTGTTTAAACCATGCATTTTCATTACAAGAAATCTTTGTCCTCCATACATTAATAAAAAAGGTCCCATACAACGGACACAGGAGAACAGTAGCATTATCTGTAGTGTAGCTTCTTTTGAAGTGGGACTCATGCTAGAGGAAAATGCATAAAATCATGTGACTTTGAGTGGAATTCCAATAACAAAATCTAAATCTCTACATTTTAGATAGCCATCCAATTTAATCCAATTATTTAAACATATGCCAACACTTCCCTGGACAGAAACCACACAGCAATAGTTGGGAATTTTTCCCAATAAGTATTTTGGATGTCAGCAGTTGGTATGATGAAAAAGCATGCTTAGACATGTTGACATGAGCAGAGCTGTGTCAGTTAGACACAGAGTCAAGGACAAACTCTTACTCTGCTTTATTTGCTGGTGCACACACTCAGCTTGTTTTAAATTGTTCATGTAGTGCCTGTAATATAGAAATACAACAACTTCAGGGAAGACTTTCCTTGGCTTTCTTGTTCATTAAGTACATAAGTAATTGCTATTTTTTTGTTTCTGATGATAAGAACAAAAAAGATCTGAAAGCAGATAAGTTTTAAGTTATTAAGGAAAAGATGACAGATCTTGTCTTCTCTAGGAACTGTTTATACAATATCAGCTCTCAAGTAGTTTTCACAACATGAGAAAAAGCCCAAGGGACTTGAATACTTTCTAGATATTCACAAAGAAGAATTATATACAATTTGCATGACATTTAACAAACCCAGAGTAGCAAGCTTATGGGTTTTAAATCTGCTAAACTGGATGAAGTTCTGACATCTGTAAGACTGATTAGGATTTTATGGATGTTTAAAAATCCCTTACATTGAAAACCAAAGTACAACTGCATTATAGAAAGTGCTTAAAATCTCATGTTCTAGAAAATAAACCGTTTCAGAAGGGATAGATTTTAATTTTTAGTTCTGAGTCAATAAATAACACCCTTTTGTTCCTTACCCTTTCCCCTTTGGCCAATCAGTAAAAATTAAGGTTCATTCTGTTTGGGTCACATTATCACAGTAAGTCAAGTACTGTTTCCACACTGAAGTTTGAATCAGGCTTTCTAATACCTTTGCTAAGGATTCACACAGTACTGCCCCACGGTAAACCAGGACTAGAGCTTGGAGGGGGCAGCTGGGACCTGACAAAGGATCTGAAAGATAGGAGATGCCACATATCTACTTGGAAGTAGCAGAAGGATTAAAAAAATTAATATGGATGTGGCATTAATATTTAAGTGCTAAAGATGCAATTGTAAGCAATTCTGAGTAAGAGTTGAATGAACTGGAAACACTTATCATTGAAGAGCCTTGAAAATACTAGTCATAACTAGAATCAATGAATAAAAGAAAATACTATGTGTTTTTTTGCAGAATTTACTGGCATGTCAAATGTAAATATACAGTGGATATATATCATAGTTGATATCAATTAATGAAAATAGATCTTATTAAACAAATTCCCTTCTTTCAAATTAGAAATATACTTTATAATGATAACTGAACTTATGGGAACAGCTCCCTGTAAGGTATTTGTGACAAGGTCTTGTATATTATTTGGAATAAAGATTAGCAGTACTTGAAAATAGTAATGCAAATATGAAGTGGAATATAAACCAGATGACATATCATGATAGATGAAACACAATTTCTTATGTGAATTTCTACTGACATTCCATAGGCATGGTAACTTCCAACATTGTCCAGCATTTAATCAATGAAACAGAAGTAAGCACAAAATCACTGCCAGTAAAATGTGCAGATGAAAAGACTGAATGAATGATAAATGATGGGGAGATTTGAGTCTTGGAGAACTGAGCCAGTTCTAACCAAAATAAGTTAGTAATCAAATTCTGGATCAGAACTGTGCAAAAGGGGAGAATTGGCTGTCTGAACTATAGAGTGGTACACAAGATAAAAGAAAAAGCTTTTTTTTTTTTTTTTTGTATTTATCCCTGGATATGCCATCAGAGCCCTGAAACACTGCCTGCACTGCTCTTGTCACATTTGTGAGAAAATATTAAAGTTTTAAAAATATTGAAAGGGGTAAATTAAATGTCAGGAAAGCTCACAAGGCTTGTAGGAAATGCTGCAGAAGAATTCAGAACACTCTATTTGTCTTAGTGCAGGTAAGACTGGAAGATGACTGGGCTACAGTGACTCAATGTCTTCACAGAGGGAGTATACAAGTATTGATGGATACAAATATTGACGGAGTCCTGAATCTCAGAAAGGCATATCATAAATCAGTAGGTGGATATTAAAGAAGGCCTTATTCAAACTAGAAATCACATACATCACTCTATAAAGTGAGGGCAATCCTTTAAAAGTGTAGTCAGGAGTGTCTTACTCTTTTCATGCATACCTTCGTGTCAAACCACGTCACAGGTATTGCCAAAGGAAGTCAATATGGAGGATGAAGCAGCCAAGAACAGGAAGATATTAAATAAAATTAATTACCATCCTGTCTCAAAAATCTGTGAATTTCTTGAAAAAATGCACACCAATAGCTGCAGATTCTAATTATGAAACTATGCAGATTCTAACTATGTATTTTTTGCATGTAAGTCTTTAACTTATAGGTATCTTTTTCTACACATATTTGGTGGCTGCATAGCACATTTTAATCATTCCTTCTCATTACTTCATTCTCTGCTTGATTTCTGAGGTCAGACACTCTAGAAGCAGCCTCTACAAATTAAATTCCTCTAATTTGTACAGAAATGTATGAAGAAAAAAATCTGTGGCATTTATCCCAGACTGAAACATCAAGTTATGCAGCACAGGAGAAGTAATTGCCTTTTCTTAGTAAGATGTCAAACCTTTAAAAACAACAAACACAGAGAGGAGGAGGAGGTCTATTCATTTTTCCATACAGACTATATTAGCACAAATAGTTTCCATTAGTACCAGCAAAATAAGCATGTAAGCCTTCTACATGCTGTATTTATGGGATTATAAAGATCTCTGATGGCTTGCCTTTAATGATAGATTTTTCTTTTAGACTTTTTATTGTTGGTGCACATGGGGGACTTTGGATGTAGCTGTTAAGCACAGCAGGACCCTTTACCTCATTTCAGATGGTTTGGTTGGGGAATTAGCACACACCTCATACTGGTGGCTAATGTAGTTGAAATATCTACATAACTTTTGCATTTAAAAGGAGGAATATACTCCCCATTCTATCCTGCTTTTAAAATAATGCATTAAATTTTGCTAATTTTCTTTTTGTTTTGTTCTATCTAGAGATAAATGAGATTTTTAAGCTGTGGCCTGTTTCCCCTTTGCCAGACCAAGCTCACTTCCTCACTGAGGTATCATGATTTTTATTTGTTAAACTGGTGCAGTGTTAGATAACAAACAACACAACTCCACTGCCACTAATAAGTGAGGCAACTTAGGTAATGGCTCCAAACAGGACTACCAGTGCCTCCCTGTCAACTGGTAACTGCCTTTTGCCTTGCTTTGAGATGTGCTGATAGAAATTAATCAGTTTCCTTTCCAGCCTTTATCAGGCAAGAATATCCACTTAAAAAAAAAAGACAGTGTATGATCTCACAACACTTTATTAGAAAATATTTTGGCTAGTTTGATGATAACTGCCTCTTAATATTTGTCTTTTTTCTTTTTTCATTTCTTTTTTCACTGTGCAGTGAGATAATGCCTTTAGACTGGGAAAGTTAAGCTTGTAGACTCTTCTAAAGTCCGTGAGGAAAATTGTGAGTGATTCATATTATGTCTTCAACCTCAGTGCAAGTAATCACATTGGGAAAATCCTGTTGGGAAGGCTGAATGAACTGAACCTCTCTCAGTGAAAACTAGCTCTAATAAAGTTCTTTCCCTTCTTCACCCTGGATGGGAGACAGTTATCCCAGCTAAGAATTTGGTCATCTCATCCTCTTTATAAAAGAAGTATATCTTAGCTAGGCTTTCAACTCCTCTGTTGGATGTTAAAAATGCATAGAATCAATTTGATCTCAAGCACACTAACACAGTAAATGACAGATACTGGAGGGATACTTTTTTTCCATATGTTCAAACACCATGAATTTTAAAGCAAATTGCTCATTAATAATGAATTAAATATACTGTACCTATGCACGTGTCTAAATATATAGAATAACTGAAGTTCAATAAACACACGTTTTTTGTTAGAGAAGCAACATACATATTTTAGGCTAAATGTCAACAACATTTCTGTTTATATCTCATTTTATATTTGAATGTCATGTTAAAACTAAGGGCAGGGGCTGTCCTGGACAGGGCTCAGCTGACAGGTTCTTTTGTCTTAACATTCCAACATTACTACCATAACATCACATGTTTGTTTATGTGTCAACTGTCATAGTTAAAACAAATATAAATGCCTACCAAAACAAAATGTGTACAGGCAGAAGGTGATGGCAATGACGAGGCCAAGAAATTGAAATTGCCATGTTTGAATGAATATATACAGTACTTCTTTCCAAGGGATCTTATAAAGTTAATTAACAGTTATATACCATGCTGGTTTTTTTAGGGTTTTTCCTGGTTTTTTGTATCTTCTTTCATTGAATGCAATAATTCATACCTAGAAGAGTGTCATGGTTTTAAACCAGTAACTAAAAAATTATTTATTTTTTGCTGTGAGATATGGATTAGAGCAAGAGCAAAACAGGCTTAAAACATAAAAAGGAATAAAGAAAGTTTATTAACAAACTACAAGAATAAGAACAGCAGAATAAACTTCCAGAAAACTCTTTTATCTCCCACTACTTGACCATTTCTTTGTACACATGTCAACATAGAGACAAAAAAAACTTTAGAACTTTGGTGTTTAAAACAGTCCCAATTCTTGCTACAGTCCTTTTTATCAGTCTTTGTAGAGAAACAGAAGTCTTCTTCTGCTAATCTATGGAGTTTCTCACAAGAAAACTATTTCTGTTATAGTTTTCCATTGCCCTGATGCCAACTGCCCGGAATCTGTCATCAGATTTTCTCCTTCCATTTCACATCACTCTGAGGTGTGTATGGGCCATGAGTCTAGGGATGTCATTTTAAGGATGAGTTATTCAAAGGCAAAAGTCTTCTTCATCTGTTTCTGTGAGATTCCCTGCAAAGAGTTTTCTCATTGCCCTCAAGGCTTCAAAATCTTTGCTTCACTCAGTTCCAGCACCTCACTGTATCACAATTACTGTCTCTTTTGCTCAAAATCCACACTTTGAACACTCCATTCCTCCCAATATACTCTGTCATGAATTAAAGGAGTCTTTTTAAACTACTATTGTCCATCTCCGTAGCTTTAACAGAAAGATATTTCAGCTTGTAAAGCATCTCTTTATTCTTTCTTCCCTATTTAAAACTTAACTCTTTTCCTCACTGTTTTTGGTGGTTTTATGCTGTCTTCTTCATGTTGATTGTCTCTCTTTCTCTCTCTCTCTGTCTTTCTGGGAAAAAGGAGTAATCTGTACGTTTTAACTAGGTAGTAAAATAAAAGCTTTAGAAATCTGCAAGAGTTCATGGTATCAGGTTTCACTCCAGCAGCAGAAACTGAAAACTAAACCAGGCTGCCAGCTCTGCTTTCTTTTCCTTCCCCCCATCTTCGTCCTCTGCGGCCTTGTCTGGCCTGGGGAGGGGAAGGAGGAGGCCACGACAGAGCCTTGTTACCTTCTCAGAAGCTGGAAACAAAAGATAACCAGAGTGCTCTGACTTTACATCTTAAGGAGGTGTTCACAAGTTGACTTAACTTTTTAATAGTCAAAACTGCTGTCAATTCTTAGAAATGACTGATAATTGGTCAGGAGAAAGGACTCCCATCAGCCACCAGCAGTTTCAACTTCCTTAGCTCTCAAAACTACCTTAAAGGTAAAGCCACCCCATGACAAAGAACAAACAAAGAATATTGTCTCAATATAGTAAACATTCCTTTCCTAAGCACATAAAGGCATGCAGAATCTACGTTCTCTTTTTTTGTTGTTAGAAGGATGCTCTCTGTGCTTGGAGAAAGCATAAGCACATCACTGTGCTCATCTGAGAGACTACAAACAAGATGAATACACTCTGCAGTGTTTCCACTTAAGATGATCCTTGTCTTAAGACTTACTGAAATATATTCTGGACTTACACAATTTAATTTTAAGTGTAATTAAAAGAGATACAATTCCAGCATTTTGGTTATTAATTAATATTTTATATCAATAATTTTATATTTCAGAAGAAAGGAAATATATTAAATATTGACTAAAGTAGTCATTAATAATGAATGCTTTTTTCTGCTGAGGCAAATACTTTATAAGAATGCAATATGACACATTGTGATCTATAAGAGCTGTGCCTATTAAGAGTCAATTTACAGTTTCTCTTGGGCAAGTGTAGTGTCCACAAAGTGTCCATGTAAGAAAATGAGGAGAGAGAGGATTAAGAAGATGATAATTTTATTTTCACCATTCCACCTGTATATTTGTCTCTAAGATACCACGAGTGAGTGCTTGAGGTAATATAATGTCCTCTTGTACTCTACAGAAGACTGGCATTCCACTCCTGTTTCTGATTGTTTCTACATTCTGCTGCTTGAACATTGTTCCATTTCTCAATGAAAGAAGGCTATGTATAAAAGATTATGTATAAAGAAAGAAAACAGGGTGGTAGAGATTATATTTCTTTTGACTTGTTCTAAAACATGGACTTGTTTTGTGACATTGGCATCAAACTTTAATTCTGGCATTGTTTCTAGGTCAACATGGGCATATGGAAATGTTTAACCAAGGGAAAAGACAGTGGAAATTTTTCCCAAAGCTGATCCAGTATAAAATGGTATGGATAGGAAAATGTGCTTGATCAGCAGTCATACGCTATTGCAGTGAATATCAGCTTCTAACAGTCTTTTGATCATAGAAAACCTTGTTTCCTCCCAGCAGAATATTCTTCACCATTGCTGTATTTCGTAATCAAAATAGCTTAGTGATCAAAGGGAGCCATTTTAATTTCTGACACAGAAGTTTTTACCATTAGTGTATGAAAAAGCGGCTATTGTTGAACACTTTTTGCCTTCTGAAAGAATACTTTGAGCAGAAAGGAAGGGGTTAATTTTGTCAAATGCATTTTCTAGGGGCAGTACCAACATGTCTATCACTTTTTGCTGGAGATAGGCTGAAAGCAAGCAGTTTGCAAAACCAAAAATTGCTGTGCTCTGAGTACCATATTTCCCATTAAACTCACCTTGCTTGACACCTTCAGTGCCAGATGGAAACACTACTAAATATTTTTATCTAACATGTTGCTTGTTTGTTACAAATGCTGAGATTTCAACTCTTCCATCCTATTTTTATGTTTCTATTTCCTTGACAGTGAATACTAGATTGCAACCTTTTTAAAGCTGACATCCACTCTGACTGCTTAATAAAAGCTTGTAATACTCTCACAAAAATCTCGCAATTGAATTGAAATGAATCACTCAAGGTGGATGAACTGGATGGTTTGCAGTAAGGTTTGATTAAAGATAAAATGATACTTTAATGCAGAAGAAAGAGTGGACTGCATGTCAGGAAATTTATATGCAAACTAGAACATAAAACTAGAATTTATTCTCAAGTGAAATGTTTCAAGAATCATTGCATGACTAAGTTAAAGTAAATTATGCAAAGCACAGACTGTAGGGAACAATTTTGCAAATGAATTTTTATCTCTAATTTCCCAGGCTAAGAATATCCATGATACCAGCAAATCCTGTGTGGAGGAAGTGACAATTCCACAATGTTCTTTTAATGGATCATTATTTTTATAATTCTCTGGAGGACACTTAACAAACAAGGGATTCTATCTTGAAACCATCAAAGGATATTTTTACTGCATAGGAGTATCTGTCCACAAAGTAATCTGTCCACAATGGACCTAAAAAAGAGTCAGAAACAATGAAAGGTAGAACTGCCAATTTTTTCAGCTCTGATCAATCCAGATCACTGGACAGAAACCAATTTGCCATTAAATGTCATAGAAATAAGAAATATCCTGTTTGCTCATTTTCAGACAAGACGGATTTAAGATGAGCTATTTTGTTCTTGTAGGTTATGCTACTATAAAATTATGAGATGTTGCTGTTGCCTGGAAAACAGTGCTGCTAAAAATTAATCATATGGATATCTCCCATCACCACAAAATGTTTGGAAACTCAAAGCCTTAAGGAGAAAGGGACACTTTGAAATATTTAGATTTTATTACAGCACAGATTATTCCAAGGAATTTAATTATCTCCTAGCCCTTTCTTATCCCAACCATCTTCATAAGATGAGAACTACATAAACTCTCACAAATTATGTTCCCTAGAAGACTAAAAGGCTCTGGAAAACCCAAGCAATACTTCACATACACAAAATCTATGGATATAAATTAACAGGTTTTTCTAGGCTGACTAAAGGAGATTTTCTCTAATATTACCTTTTATCTTCTGATCGTCTCTTATATTTCATCTCATTTCTTTAATTCAGTGCTAACAATTTCAAAACATCTTTCATGGTATAGACATAAGTGAGTCCTAGATATATTCCTTTCTAGGTCAGACTTGATTCAGATTCATTTGACAATCACTCACTGACCATAGATAAGAAAAGTAATTAAACTGATATTGACATATATGCTTTGAAGCATCTAATCAAAAACTGTTTTTGTTCTCTGAAGTTAACTTTAACCAAGTCTGATACTAAGCTTGAGATCAAGTGTAGAAAGAAGAATCTTGTGTCTACTCTTAATGCAGCAGAACAATCAATTATCAAGATGAGAGTGAAAGCAGAACTACTTACATCCTTAAAAGTCAAGCTTAATATATTCAAATGTGACTTTTCTGCTTCAACCAGTTGGAGATGTAGCTCTCAAGGGTATAAATCTTGTTTAGCATTATTAAAAATAAATATTTTATTTTCATAAGTCTATCTTTACTTTTGTACAAAGGAAACAGGATAAATTCTCTGTAGGAGATAGGAATGGATGAGTAGGAATTATGGTTCCATGGCTTCCTAGAAATACTCATATTTCAAGTAAATAGCAAGGGAAATATTTAGGAAAATCATTGTTTTTGTCATCAAATTAATTTCAATGGTACTATAGCACCTGAACCAAAGAAGGATGATTGTGAACTAAATGAACTCAACAGAATTTTTCTGGACATTTTAAAGCAGTGGTTGTAGACTAAAGGAATGATATGGTGGTGAGGTTGTTCAGACAGGCTGCAGAGCCCTCATCCCATCATCAGTGCCAGGTTGGAAAGGGCTCTGAGCAACCTGGTGTAGTGGAAAGTGTCCCTGCACATGGCAAGTGATTTGGAACTAGATGATCCTTAAGGTCCCTTCCATCTGCAGCCATTTTATGATATCAATGGGTCTATCAAAGGATAGAAGAGAGGGGCTACTGAGGATGCATGGGATAATGTGGGACCTGAGCATGCCACAAATGGTGTGCCACAAGGGGTGAACTTTATACTGATTTTGTTTGCGATGGAGGTGATTTTCTTCATAATAACTCATATAGTGCTATGTTTTGGATTTTTGAGCAAAAGAGTGTTGATAGCACTCCAATGTTTTAATTGTCACTGATCAGTTCCTGTGCTCTGTCAAGGTGTTCTGTTTCTCACTGCACCCTGCTCCCCATAGTGAATGGGCTAGGTGTGCCCAGGATGTTGGAAGGGGACACAGCAAGGACAGCTGACCCCAGATGACCAAATGGATACCACATGGCATCATGCACAGCATGATGACCTGGGGGAAGAAGAAAGAAGGAGGATGTTTGGAGTGTTGACATTTGTCTTCCCAAATCAGCACTGCACATGCTGCTGGTCTGTTCTCCTGGAGAGGGCTGAACACCTGCCTGACAGTGAGAATTAATGAATAAAGTCCTTACCTTGCTTTGCTTGCATATATCTCTTGCTTTACCTATCGAATTTCTTTATTTCAATCCGTGACTTTTCTCACTATTACACTTCTAATACTCTTCCCCATCCCTCCAAGGGGCAAGTTAAAAAGTTAAGGGGCCTGTGGGATGTTCAGCTTCCCACTGGAATTAATCCACAACACCACATGAGAAATTTTTAAAGGAAGGCTTTTTTCCCCTTGGCTTTCTTCCTCTTTCCTATTCAATATTACATCATTGACCCAAAGATCCACTTTTACTGTGAAGTACACAGAATTCAGCTTAGCCAAAACTTCTCTGTATAGCACAATTGACCTTAGTTGTCCTACTTGTACGCTTGAATGGTGGGTGAGGCAGATATATAAAACATTCATGTGTTTTTTCTCTCTTTCAGCTTATGAACTGTTTAGGACAGGTGATTTGTTGTAGTTGCAGCAGCATCTATTACATGATAAATGCTGCAACCTGCATAGTGAATACAGAATTGAAATGATTAGCTTTTTTTTTTCTCTGACCATCTTACAAAGAAAAGTCCTGTAATGCTTTTTCAGCAGTACAAAATGAAACCTTGTGAATTGCAAAATGTCTTATAACACCAGGCAGAGAAAAATTAAAGGACTGCCTTGAGTTACACTAGTGAAGCTTCCTAGTAAGCTTTCAATTCTGCAATCTACTTTACACAATTTAAGCAAAGTGACCCTGAGTGCTTGTGGGACTGGGATCCCAAGCGAATCCCCTTCACTTTTTTTGGTCATTAAGCCAAATTTATTGTTTTATTTTATAGGAAATTTTGCTTTCACAACATGGGTGCAAAATACACTTGTTTTCATTCACTGGAACTTAGTGTTTTCTATGCATATCAAATGTCAATAAGAATAATAAAGCAGAGATCCAAATTCCTGTCTTTCTAAATATCATATATGAATTACAACCAATTAATGCCAACAGCCTAGACGGAGACCTCAGCTCCCTCCATGCACATAGCAACAGCATGTAGAACTTCATAATATTGAAATTACCTTGTGCATTTGTGTGTATTCATAACTAAGGAAATTTGAGCTGTGAAAGTTACAGGTGGAAACTGTATTTCACTATTGAACAAAATAGAATTATTAGCTTCCAACACCATCACATTCCATGACAGATTAGTCCTGGTTTAATGGACCTCAAAGAAAAATAAGCACATGAATAAAGCTTTGATGTATGACGTTTGCTGTTTAAAGTGAATTTATCTGAACCTTAACAATAATGTAAGCATTTTAAAATATGCAATTCATGCATAATTGATTTTTTTTATTACACTTTATTGGGTAAATGCATCATCAGCTTTATAAAGGACGGACAATTATATACATGTTTAAAAAAAGCCTGTCAGGTTCACTTCATAATGTTACTTATTTTCATTTTTTTAATAAAACAATATGAGAAGTTTAAAGGTAGAATTGTCTACAATACCACTCCTAGTGGACATTTCTACTGCAGAGCTAGTACTGTACTTTCTGTACTGCTTTTTTGGGTCACTACTCTTTCCTCTTCCAGCTGCTATCACAGCCAGAGAACAGGTACCTTAAACTCACTGCAAAATTTACAGAGGACCTGTCACTTCCCTAGGGATTACCATATTCCAAAGTTACTATGAAGTCATTCAGAATTATTTTTTTCTCCTTAAACTCTGCTCTTTTCTTTTTACTAACTTTCTAAATTTAATCAGAACCTATGCTAGATTCTTTTTGAGGTTCCTCAAGACTTGCAATTTTTCTCCTACTTCTTTCTCTCTCTACAAATTCATAGTCTTATTGCTCAGTTGGGACTGTGTTATAACTTGTGTTTCAGAGCCTAATCAGCAGAGATTGGTCAAATACTGAGGTTCATGTAGAGAATGGACCAATGGGTCTGCTCTATTTCCTCTGAGTGAACTCTTTTGCTTATTCTATGTCACTGATATAGTTTTATTCCTTCTATATTTAACATTGTTTTCTATTATTGTTATAAGTTTTTAATAAAAAAAACCCTAAACACTCACAAGCAATATCCTTACTGTACAATCTTATGAAATTATATGAGGAAGCGGAACAGGACACAAATCAATTTGATGTCTCACAGTAAATGACATCTTGTGTAAATGACTGAAATATTGTCATATGTAATGCCACAAAAGAATCAGCAACCTGCTTGAGAAAAAGAATTATCTCAAAATTACCATTTCATTATTTTAAGTTAAAAACTATGTCTTAGATTCCCTGTTGGTACAACAGAAAGCCAGCAAAGGACAAGCAGTACAATCTTTGAGTATGAATGTTAAGCAACTCTTTTATAAGAAGGTTTGAAAAATTCAAAATAGAGAGCATCTTCACCTTTGAAAAATTCAAAATAAAGAGCATCTTCACCTTTGTGATGTCCTAAGAACACGTTGCTTTGCAAGCAGAGTAAAAAAATAGTGACAAAATATATTTAAATAATATGAATGGGATGAATTGGATGGTGAGATAGGAGTCTGTCTCTTGCTGGTTTTTCTTACTTTATATATTCACTGACTTTCTGTGCATCATCTAACTTTTTTTTGTGTAAGCATGGACACAGAAAGTCCAGGCATTGTCTGTGATTCTCCTAGGTACTATAATGTGAATATTGAAAACAGTCTACAACACTTTATGTTATTTGCTCTAGTTTAACTATGAGAACAGTCTGTACACCATGAGTCAGTTACATAGTTTTGTCTTGCTAAGAGAAACTGGAAAAATGATAGAAATATATTTTCTGTGATGAAAGAATACTTAGCATTTATTGAAGCACCTGACAGCACATTATCACAAATCACAATAAAACACGGTTGTTTACCCAGTTTAGAAGCAAATTCACAGATTTTTGGTTGTTATTATAAAAAAAAATCACATTAAATAGTTGTTTGATTATCATGAAAAATCTGTGTTACAGCCCTCTGTTTTAGTCAATATAAATGCAAGTATGATTAATGGAATTAAATCCAAACAAAATTGTATCATATTCAGCTCTTTTCAGATCTTCAGATCAGATATTCATTCCTTATCTGAACTTTAATATACCTTCAAAACAAACACTGACAATGGTATTTTCCTTTGAAAAACCTCTTCAAGCCTTTTTTTATTTTTACAAAAATTTGGGCTGGACACAGGAATTAATAGGAAATTTTCAGAAGTATGAGCCATAAGAACAAAATAGTTGCTTATTTGGCTGAGAATTTTCACAGCTGGATTCTCTGGTCTTATCAGAATAAGCTTTTTCTTACTATTATGTAAAAACTGGAAGAAATGTTTTGCACTCAGAAGTTCTAATGATAGGCACTCAAATATGAAAGTGTTGACCTTTACTCTGTGCATGGAATTAGAAGACTTAAATTGCTGTGACTTTGTCTCTGTGTTATCATAATTGAACATGTTGAAAAATGGTTCTCCTATATTTAAAAATCATATAAGAGGATTTCTTCCACTAAATAAAACTGACTTATTATGATAAAATTAAAGAGATCAAAAAGCCAAGAGCAGCTTTTAACAGCCTTAAATAAGAGAAAGGACAGCAATAAAATGGAAAACGTTCAGGTCTTAATTGAGAGCAGCCCTAAACAATCTCTCTCCAACAGTAGAGCAGAAAGCATAAGCCTGTAGCCCTTTTCTTTGTTCCTAGCATTTCCGAAGGGTGTTTCATTGCTCTGGGTGAAAACAACATCATGACATGACAGGATTATGACCCATTATAATGAAGGTACTGCAGGAAATACCATCAATAAAAGGGTTAAATTCTTTAAAAAATAAATATTCTCACAGGCTAATGGGCAGAAATTCAGCAAGCTCTCTAAATAATTAGGTCCCATTAAAAAGTTCCTTTTCATAGTTAATGTCTTCGTTTCTACATCATATGACATTATACAGTTCAAGACAGTTTATAGTGGATGAAGAAAAAGAAACACAAAGTTCTCCATTCTAAGTTATTCTGACTCCAAGCCAGGTACAAAGTTTATTGACTGGCAGAGCATTAGTATGCAAGTATGCAATTGATCCTGCCTTAGTACCATGCAAGATGATTTACCAGCACAAATCATTTCTCTGCTATCACAGAGTCTACAGCATGGCTGACTCCAATGAAAAGTCTGTCATAAATATCTACATTAAGTCACATGAGGTGCTGCTCGTCGCTGTCAGCCAGCTGAGGATGCTCACTTCCTGGGAGGATACAGCTTATCAACCTCAGACTCCTTATAAAAGCAGTGGGGATATGTTTAAAAACCCAACAGGCTCCTCTTTGGGGAGTTGTCTACTGGGTTTGTGAGGAGGTTTTTTCATTTGTTTCTTTAAGTTAATATTAAGGAATGTGAATGTTTTACTTTATTTTTTTTATAAGGGAAGAAATTGACTGTACTCTATACTTCACTTGTTTTTCTCTCCTCATTCTTTCTGCTTTAATTTTCTCTTTTCTTTCTTCTCTTGTTTTTCCTCATCAAAATGATCTGTGTTTGCTTTCAGCTCCATGTGTGAGTCTCCATTCAATGTCTTCAATAAGAAAAAAAAATAAGTTAATTCCAACAAAATACAAATAAAAGACAATTTTAAAATTTAAAAAGGAAGGATATTGACAATAGTTTATTGCAAATGTAATAGTATGACTAATAAACAGAATTTTTTTAAGGTAGTTCATACTTAAATATACTGTAGTCAAATTTCCAGTTTTAAGGGAAATTAATACCTGTGAAGTTAGTAGAATTATTTGGATTAATGGAACTTTGAAGTTTCTCCAGTACATCACAATAATGATGTGAAAAAAATATTGTCCAAAGAACATTACTGTTAATAATTACCATGATGTCTGTTCCAGAAGTCAAATGATAGGGTAATAGAGAGATGCAAGCTGAATGGACTATCAGAATCCTAATGCATTACAAAAAGTAATAATATAAAAGTAAAAACATAAAATACAGCTTATTTTATTTGCCTTTTGGAAGTGAAAGCAGAAATAAATCAAAATTTTCTTTTGACATGTGTCACCTCTTACTCACTTGGCATATCTTATTCTTGAAAGGGTTTTGCTGTGAACAATATGCACTCAAACACTTCAACCCTGTCTTATTGTAATTATCCTTAAATATCTTGATAGTAGGACTTACTTCCACCTCTAAGCAAAAGTAAAATAAGGGTGAAGTTTGGCTCAGGGAGTGCAAAACAATTTTATATAGACGATTCAGTATTTTGATGTCCCTATCTGTTCAGCAGACTGTAGACATAAGATTTCATTAAAGAGAATATAGACAAAAGATGAAATCTTACCTTCTGCCATTTTCAAAGTCTTTCTAAAGAAAGCTATGCAAGCAAAAAATTAATTATATTTTCTGTTGGAATAAAGCAAATACAGAAAGAAACAGAAGACAGAAATTTATAATCTCAATGTTTAACAGCACAGAAAACTTACGAATTAAATTAAAACATAGAAAGCCAGCGAATTTAACGCTTTATTATCTTACTGATATGGATGTCATTCAACATGGCAAAAGTTTCCTAGGGCTTTATGTTTCTATTAAAGGGAAACCAGCAATGCTAGAGAAATAGTATTCACACAGAAGAAATACCACATTTAAAAATAATTTTTTAGTGGTTCACTAAAATACAAAAATATCAGAGAGTCTCCTGAAACCTGAGTTTTTTTAAGCTTTAAACATTTCCATTTGCAGGTGCATTGTTGTATTTGGAAATAGGTGGAATTCATTAATTACGTGTGACTCCAGACACAAATATATTTTTCCATGTTTGTTGAGTCCAGTGTTAAGGCTGGATTTGCCAGCACTGTGTTGTGCTGGTTTTGTCTGGAGTTGAGTTAGTTTTCTTTGCAGGCTGGTATGGGACTGTGTTTTGGATATATTCAACACAGGATTGGTACTATAGAGATGTTTTTGGTTTTTTGAGCAGGGTTTGCAAAAAGCCAAGGCTTTTTCTGTTTCTCTTACTGCCACACTGGTGAGGAAGTTGGGGATGCATGAGTGGTTGGGAGGAGATATAGCCAGGACAGGTGGCCCAAACTGACCAAAGAGAGAGTCCATGCCATGTGACAGCATGCTCAGTATATAAAGTAGGGGGAAGAAGGATGAGGTGGGGATGTTTGGAGTGATAGAATTTGTCTTTAAAAGTCACCTTTAGTGTAATGGGGCCCTGCCGTCCTGCAGACTGCTGAACACCTGCCAGACCTTGGGAAGCAGTGAATTAATTCACATTAATAAAGTTTGCTCTGCTTGTTCCTGGCTTTTCCTTTCTCTATTAAACTGCTGTTGTCTCATCCCGTGAGTTTTCCAGCTTTCACCCTTCTGATTCTCCCCCTGACCCTGCTGCTGGGCAGTAACCAAGAGGCTGAGTGGGACTTGGCTGCTGGCTGGGGTGGAACCACAACATTCAATGTTCTAAAGAGATTCAGTGTATAAAACAGACACAATAATTGGTCTTGGGAACACAAAACAAAAGAGGATTTCAGAAAAAATACTTATTTGGGAAAATTATTTGACTTTTTAATACTATGTTATAAAAGCTTGTAATAAAATTACTTTCTAACAAAACAAAACTATTTTATTCATGAAAAAAAACATAATAAAGATTGCAGAGGTCTTGTTCTCCTGTTTATTACAATTGGAACATTGAAAGTTTCTTTTTAAAAGAGGATGCTTAAAAAATAAAATATAGCTACTATAAATTGTGATTTCCCCAATCCTATCTATTTTTCTTGTCAAATATATTTGCTTGGTAAAACACTCAAATTTTAGTTTGGAAGAATTTAATCAAGATGTTTTAGGTCAGTACATCTGATTGATGTGGAATTTAAATTATGGGACAGTCAAAACCTTCTTTGTGCCTATGATCAAGATAATGACTTATAAATAGACACTGGTTGGGATGAAAGACTGCAGAAGAATAGAAATGGCAGCAATGTGGTCAGCAACTTCCTTTCTGCAAAACATAAACCATGAAGACGCCACTCTCAGAAGGGTCTGAAAGTAAAAATTAATTTTAGTTTAATGCTGAGCTGTGTCCAAGTAAAACATTTGGAAAATTCTGAATCAATAATTCAATTTTTTTATTTCAGATCAGGATGTAGGAAAAAGGTGCTTAGAAGGAAGTATGAAATTTAAAGGCAAAGGAACTTTACACATTTTTATTTTGATGTTTTATAAGCTTCATATTATTTCAGGGTTAAAATCAGAATTAAAAACTGAAAAACAGATCTCTATTTTTTTCAAATTTCTTAGAAACAGTATGTGAGTAAGTCAGCTTTTACCATACTACTTTGTAGATATTGAATTTCTCCATTTAACTTGTTTGTTGTTTTGGCATCTTAATATTCCCTCAATTCTTTCAGTGACTTTAATATCATTAATTTAATAACATATCAGGCCATATCTGTATTCATACTAGGAATTTTGATCCCAGTAAAGCTGCATATGAACTGAAGCAAATTGACACAACAACTGTGCTGAATTTCTAGCATTATTGTGCAGAACATTCATGTTTCTATTGCATAGATAATTAATTTCCATATTCCCTTAGTTCTGTGTAGATTCTTGCATTATCTTGTACAACAGATCTAAATAAGTTTTATTAAAATACATAAAGAGTTATTTTATTCCTTCTGACCATATTCTTAATTGTTCTTTCGCCATTTTGTAACTGAATTAGGCTTATAAAAAATACAATAAAAAAAAACCCTAAAAAACAAGCAAACAAACAAACAAAAAAGTTATAGAACTTAATGCCAATCTCCATATAGTTAAATTCTCTGAATTTAATACATTTTACTGTAATATAGTATCCCAGATGTGCTGGTAAATAGAGTTATTGCATCAAGATTAATTTTTTTTCATTATAGTTTATTTAGGCCAACTTTTCTCACAGTTTCTGAATGTTAAATTTTGACCTTCTCTTTGATTCTTAAGTGAAAGATCCTAAATCTTATTTCCAGCAGGTATAAATATTTATTACATCCAGATCTTCAAGAGACTATATGCTTTTGAAGATAAATCAATGGAATTAATTTAAATGTTTGCAACCTTTTATGTATAGAAAATGAAAGACTGATTCTGCATAACAGGCCATAAGTGATTCAAGGCATATTTTAAAATTACAGAGAAAACTGTCACAAATATGTCTGTGTTTATATGTGTATGTATGTTTGTGTATTAAAATGCACACATACACACACATATGTGTAGCTGTATGCATGACTGACTATACAACACTTGAAAAAATCATGAAATCACTCACTGTATTTGTTCATCAAGATGATACTGATTAGTCAAGTTCCTGTATTAGATGGAGAACTTAGCCACTGTTAAGGCTTTGGGGTTTCAGGGTATATTTTTGAGTTCTGATCTCTTTGTCTGGCATCTATTTTGTGCTGCAGATGCCTTAATAACTGAAGAAAGAGCCATCATTCCTAAAATTTCAGGTGCATAAACCTTTTCAGAGTTACATCTATTTTAAGATTGCTTACCTTGGACCAACTCAGCCCTTTCAGAAATAAATCATCAGGAAAGAAAAGAACAGAGGTTTAGTAAAGGAGTATACTGACTGCAGTGAGCCTAAGAATAAAGCTAAGAAATTTGTTTGGAACACTGGTATCTTTTATAAGAGAAATTCATCAGTTAGAAAGGTGTTTCCTCCATCCCTAAACATCTTCCCTTGTTTATATTTGCAGACCATTGGGAATACACCAGTGGGGTGGAAAGGAATCCTGCACTGCATGGAAGTTGTGTGAAAATAAGTTTAGAATGAAGTTTAGAAACATCTCATGTCCTAACATGTACCTGTTATCTTCAAGCTGCTCCATGTAAAACAAATAGAGGTAATTCAGAGTGACAGCTACACACAACAGTCTTTAGACCAAGTGATGGTTTTTTGAATCCTTTTTCCACTCAACACATTGCTAAAAGCACTTGCTCTCAGGCAGAAAGTGTTGTCAAATACTCCTGTCAAAACCTCTTCCATTGCCCCTCCCCTTGCTGCACAGCCAAGACATGTTTTTCTCTACTTCTGTCTAATTCCAGGAAGTATATCAGATCTGCTGCTTTTTCTGATTTATGATCAATATTTTTTACTTCTCATTGTATGAAAACGTGCTGAAACCTTTTCACTTTCAGTTTTCATTGTCCATTTTTTGATACTGATAGTCTGTCTTATGTAGTGAAGGTAATGAGAAAAAATAAGTAAGTCAAGACCTTAATTCAGAATATGCTTACATGTGTCCTGGAGTTTTTGTTATTGCAGTAACTTTACTTGAAGTTACTTTGGAGATCTGCCAAGAAAAGTGTACTCATTCTCAATGAGTGTGAATTTTATGAGAAAAAATCATTAAGCAACAAAATGGAAAAATTTTGGAAAAATTTGTATCTAGCAAGTATTCTCTTTATAGAACAGGAAACAATGTATTAAATAATTTATATTTATATATTCTGTTAAACTGATATTATTATACCAATCCTAGATGAGTCAATATATTCAAGTAGCTTTTCATGCTATCCAGGCAATATCTCTAAGCAATTTGTTTTGACAGTTCAGAGTTATGGTTTTTGTTCAAATCAGTACATTTTTGCTTTCCCTATCAAGACTGACAAAGCATGCTTTTAAGGTGCTTCTTTTAATGCATTTTTGTCCAGGTCTAGAACATTCCAGGAACCTTAAATTATTAGATGCCCTCTTTGGATCAAATCTGGCTGGCATTCATGGATTACAGGCCACTTTGCTAATTTTCTAAGGATGTTTGTATTACCAGTGTTATGTATGTTAGACTGTCCTTCACAGACCAGTGGCTAGACTTACTTTACAAAAAAAAACCCAAAAACAACAAGAACAAAAAAAAACCAACCACATAATAATTTTGAAAAGCATAATATTAATTTTGTTTTCTGATGTCTCTGAAACTTTCATATTATCTATTTTTTTTGATTTTTGAATAACAAGCTGTGAGACGCTGAAATGTTAAGGGTTAATGTTAAGGGTTAATGACTCAAAAAATTGGCCATTTGCAAAAGCTGCATGTGTTTTGCTGTGGCCAGGTTTGCATCTCCCAATCGAAGTGAAGGTTTTGAGGCAGATAAGGAAGAAGGAAAATAAGAAACAGATCCTGTGGAGGAGGATAATTATTTTTATGACGTCAAATTCCTCACTTATACAATTGGCTCCCCCTCTGGAGGAAGGTATTGGGACATTTACGTGAAGGCCTGGAGATATTCATCCCTTCTGATGGGGCATTGCTGGAACAACTATGCTGAAGTGAGAGGCAGCTGTCATGTCTTAGAAGGTGTCATAAACCATCAAAGTCCTCTGGAGCACCCTTAGACTCATTTCTGGCACCTTCCACCAAAGAACCGTGCATGACTGTCAGTGCTGCAATAGAGAGTTTAACACTCCCTGCGCCCCCAGAGCAGCTCTCTGGCCATTCCATGTGACTTGTAAGTATATTAACCCACTGAACTTTGTGTTTTGTGGGCTTCTCCCACCCCTGATGCTCAAAACAGCAACCATCACTTGTACCAAGTGACATTCCTTCCTCTTTATATTACAGAAAAACAAACTAATGTGGATAAGTCCTCTGAGCCACGAATCATGCCATAATCTTGAAATAACCATGAGAGGTATATCTAGCTACAGCTCTTGGTAGCTGGTTTTGAAAGTGATCTCCAATATGTTTTAGCTGCCTTCCATTCTGGTTTACACAGAGGTTAAAAATTTTGTTTTGCAACAAAAGGTACATGACATTAAAATAGACTTCTCATTTTTCAATTTCCTTTTAAAAATGGTAACAAAAATATTTAAACAATTATTTTTCCAAGTCAGGAAATATTCCCACATAAAACACACAATTAGACAGTTACAGAGCTATATTATAATGTGAAAATAATAAGATTAAATTATGAGCAACCTTGAAAAATTACTTCCAGTATTTAATTATAAAATTTTACTACTTATATTTTTATTGTAGTTTTCAAATTGATAAACATGGTCAGTAAATGTGGTTTATATAGAAAAATGGAGAAAGAAAGGAAGAAGAAAACAGAAAGAACAAGCAACAATGCTACTATTTTAGTTTTTCTGGAAAATGATTGTGTGAAAAGTACCACAATAGTATATAACCTTTGCAGCAGCTTAAAAGCAACAAGGTGTTTTCTATTATTTATAAAATTCATATTTTGAAAAAAAATATATACTACAGCCTAAGCAACTCAGACATGCAATAATCTAGGTTGCTGTTAGTGGCACAATGAGCCCTCTAAACTTACAGCTTTGCCACTTGATATGAAAATATCTAAATAAATAAAATCCATTCCCAATTGTACTCTCGGCTCACAAACATATTTCCTTTTCTCATAAGCCTGCCAATATAAGTTATTTGGTGAAACAATTTATCTGAAATGAAAGCAGCCTTACCTGCCAGTTGAAAACAACATTTATTTCCCAATCTATTTATCCAAATTAAACTTGGAATGTGTGAGTGTCATGGTAAGCTAATAACTGTACACTGATATATATTATGCATTTTTCAATGGTTGTTTCTTTGTTTATGGGAGTTGTATAACATTTCTGTTTTCATTTTAGGTGACTAATTCTCCAGAATCTTTCCATTCTTAGTCATGCTTACACTTTCCCAGCCAGGAGCTTTCAGTAATATGGTTGACTATCTCAATTATATTTATTGTCATCTGCCCCTTACATGGTTGTATCCAGAAATAATCCTGTGTCTTGCTTTGCAAATATGAACCTTAACAGAAGGCCTAAGATGGACAAGGGACAGAAATAAATTTCCTCCACTTTTTTCATTGATGATGTTTTACTGGATTGCATGGCTGTATGTTAATGAGTATAATGATTCCTCTAACATGTTATAAGAGTTTATTTTCCCCAATAGACCCTTATCTATTTTTTTAATAAGTGATGTATTCCCACTGAAGGACTAAGAATGCACCTTAAATGTAGCTGATACTAAAATAATAATGTATTTGTTCCTGCTTTCTTTTGTGAACATGAATTTTTATGTATCATCTCTTAAAAACACTCTGTAACAAGAAACTTCTTTAAAGAGGTGTGTGGAGACAATCATAAATCCACAACAGATGTTAACAATGATCAAGTCAAGAACTTCAGGAAATTTCATTTCCCCTTAAGAGCCCAATCTTCCATTGTTCTAAAGAGAAGTAGAACTTTCATATCCCCACAGTAGGGAAGAGTGAAGAATATCTCATTTATTCCAACATACAGCAGTCCAAGTCCTGCACTAGCATAAGGCATTGACAAATTAAAAATCTCTTTAGATACATAAATGAGTATTTACTTCAAATTGATTCTTTCTCATGTGCTAGGACTATGAAAGAACTAAACTACCAAAACCAACTTCTTTAGAACATCTTATTTTGGCAATATTACATTTTAAACACTATTTAGGACTTAATATTTTTACTTAAAATATCATGGATTACCCAGTTTGTTTCTTCTCCATTTTTTCTGAGGCTGAATGTTTGCAAGATCTACTGACAAAACAAAATGGCAGTGATTATAGTCAAGATGTACATCATCCAATGAATTAGGAAAATTACAAATTATTAGTCTTTTTCATTCAGAAGGCCACTTGTGATGACTTTTCACATATGCTTTTTTTAAATTTTATTTTATTTTATTTTATTTTATTTTATTTTATTTTATTTTATTTTATTTTATTTTATTTTATTTTTAAAAGGGGAACTGAATATGATGGCTGGATTGATTTTTTTTTAATAGTAAAAAAGAAAAAAATAGAAAATTAATTATACAGCTATGGCTGGCAGCAGTGAAAGCACAGCTAGGGTTTATCATCTGTATCAAGTAGCTGATCACTTGACACGTGTATACTGCTAGTGTATATTGCCTTAATTCAAATGTTCAAAGTCTCACACAGCAGCTTGAGAATGAGCCATTAGTGCCCTTGTTGTGTATCCTTTGCTGCAGTGACCTGTCAAACAAGAAGCTAGCTCTATGTGAAGAGAAGCAAAACATGAACAGCAACCACAGCAGCAACAACTTCGAGCTAACCTTCAAAGAGAAAAATCACATTTTATAAGTTTGGGGATAAAGTGTTGCTTTAAAATCCTAAAAGTGATCTTTTCTACGGAGAAAACTATTAACATCTGACACCATACACTGACCTCATTATATTTGTGTTTCCTATCCTAAGGTACCATTTGCCCCTTACCTGATTAGTCATTGATTCTGGAAAAGCAACTTAGAGGACAGAATTCTTGCAGCCCTCTACAGAAATGTTTCTGTGCATGATCTGAAAGTACTTTGGACAATTTCAGGAACAAGCAGATAAACGTGCTGAGAAAATGAACTTGGTGATATTTTTGAAATTTGCATCACTTAATGATGTAAAACTGTAGCATAAAAATGGCTTGATTAAAATTTGAATCTGCACCATGAACCTCAGAGTTCAGAATAAGATAATTTTGGAAATTTGATTTAAAAAAAAATGGTGCAAAATCATATTTTAATATCTATGTTTTCATCTTTCCTCTAAAAATACCTTGAGAAACAGAATTATTTTTATGTGGAAGTCAAAAGAACTTTTGATATGTTTTCATCTTGAATATATTGAATTTAAGAAGTTTCTCAGACATAAGAAAAAAGTAATAAAATGTCACTACAAGGGGTAAAAGGCAAAATCTTTTTATCAGTAAAAAAATCTACTGGCTTCTCTGACACCACCCCATTATCCTATGACTTCATCTCTCATAAGCCACACCCAGGGGAAAGAAAAAACCCACCAGCAAACAAACAAAGAAAATACAAGTCATATTTACATTTGGTTTGATAGAACAAAGTGGATTTCAGTGTTGTGCAGCATAAACCTACTGACCCACCACATGCACTCAGTCTCTCTTTGTAAAGACATCTGAACTAGTTTTGCAGCAGAATTCTCTGCAGCCACATTGGAGGGCTGTGGAGAAGACAGCAAGGTATGAAACTGTATGATGGAATATTTCTTCTGCCAAAAAAATTAATTACTTACAATAACTGTAAGAGTACAAGGTATTATGAAATCCCTTGAAAGTATTGTACTTATTAGGCACTTTACTTTGAATTTATCAAACAGGTATGCAAGTGACATTTGTCTGTTAAAAGGCACTTTGTCAGCCAAACACTCCTCTTCTGTCTTTTGGTCATTTTTGGAGTAGTATTCCCTATCAGTAGGGAATCTCATCCAGTGGAAGAAGGATGTCGTGGATGTTGCCTATATTCCCTGAATTTAGAAGTAATAACAGTTACAAAGCTTTATTGCACAGATTTTCACTTCACCCAAAGACTGCCAAAGACAAATCAACTCATTTCATTGGACTTGTGCTGATTCTTGGAAGAAGAAATTGCCTGTTTTTTTCACAGCTGGCATCTACCTGCCATTGACTTATCTTTCTTGACATCCCCTCTGGCTTGATGTCTCACTTCTCACTTATATCTTTCCATCAATCCTTCACTACTGGTTGCTGCTTCACCAATTCCTTCTCACCTCTGTGACTGTCCTCTGACTCCTAAAGAGTTGTTCCTAGGTCCCAGCCAGACACAAGTCTGTTCTTCCTTAATATCTTTCACGAGTTGCTCAAACCTCCAGGCTGCCTCAGATTTCCAGGTAATGCTCACAGGCTTCCTGCAATATCTGCCACCTCCTTGGAGCTCTCCTGCTCTTTATTGTCAGGTGTACTGCCTCTGCCCCACTGAATTTTTTAACTCTAGCTGAAAAAAACAGAAGATAAAGGAAGATAAAAGCAGCATCCTAACCTAGCTGAGCTGCATCCTAACACAGCTGTCATTCAAGAACAAAAGGAGCAGAAATATGCCTGGGGCTAGTAGGACAAGGTAACCATATTTTGTTTCTTTGAACTATAATGTTTTACTTCCCACAGGTCACTCAGTAGATTCAAGAGACTGGTTTCAAAGAGGACAGACCAGGTCAGTTTAAAGAACAGGAAAACATTTTCTGAAATGCAAAATGACTTATTTTTACAACCATGAGATGAAATTTTTCTTCATGTTGATTTTAAATTTGATTTTTCTGTGGAATTAATTCACATAAATACTTCAATAATAGCAGCAAAATATATCCGACTGTATCTATTTTCTTGTGTTAGTAGATAACTTGCTCCTTGAAAAAATGTCCTTTTGTATTGGAAAGCATAATTTAGACTCTACAGCTACATTGTGCTCTCAGAATCTGAATGTTGTTATATCTGAAACTTCATACTGAAGTATAAAATTTTCCTGATGTATTGTGAAAGAGCTGAATACAGACTACTGCAGAACACTTTAACTTTCAGCCATATAATATACACAAAACTACATTATTTCTACATTTTCTTTTAATAGATTTGTGAGGTATAACATGACAAGGTCTCTAAAAGCTGTTGTACTATGCTTGAACTGAATTATAAAATTTCAGTTTTCATAATTAGGAGACAATGAAAAGCTGTGGCAATTGCCTGGCTGTCAGCTTCTTCAAGGCATGGCAGTGAATCAACCTGCATGGAAATTTTGTGATCAAGGAGACATAATTTCTTACCTGGAGAGGAGAACACAAGTTCTGACTGTGAGGAAAAGGAAGCAGACCTATGTTTGAACCCCAGCAGAAAACATTCAAGTAGCTTTCATTTCCAAAATAAGCTGATTTTGAAAATAAACCACGGTAAACCTCCATTTATGAACCTCTGCACACTGACTGCTGTGAACTGCACTTTTCCTGTGTGTTGCTGTATTCCTCAAACAGACAAACCACCTTTGAGATCAGCATAGACTCAGAGCAGAACAGAAATTTGTTTTGCTTCTGACCCCCACTTTTTCTATTTTGTCTTCTTGGGAGCAAAACAAGTGCACTCAAGCACATTACATTTCAGTTATTTATCTGCAAATTAATATAAAATTAACTCTACAGTTCATACACTAGAGGGAGTGCTTTCAACTCTCACATTTTTGGGTTTTTTAAAATTTTTAGAGTCTGTTTTAATTTAGAGAGAAAAAATTCTCGTGTTTGACATGAAAAGAAAAATATTTTGCAGGAGAAGTCACTGTAAATGATGAGTTGTTCTGAATGAAAAATGCACTATTGGACCTTCTTTCTTTTCCCAAGTGGAATAGAAATTTAAAGAAAAACATGTCGCTGGTTTACATAGGATTCATTTAATAAAAGGTTCAAATCTAAAAGTATGGTAATCAAAAAAGAAAAGAACTATTTTGGTGTTTCCTAAGTAGATGCTATCATTGCCATGATAATTACAGTCTATTTCCCCTTTTTCTTCACCATGTAATTTGTTAATGTCTGTGAGGCAGAGCAGATGCAATAGTAAAGCAAACTTTCACAAATGGATCTGTTACACGACTAAAATTACTGTGATCTCTCACTTTTCGTTTGCCAGATATAGACCAGCCACAAAAATCTCCATCTGAAGAGGTCAGATGGAGAGGCTTTGGCAGGCACCTGCCCTCCTGCCAGAGGCAGAATTTGGCTCTGTCACAGCCCTCGCAGAACCAGCAAGGCTGGTGCAACCTCACCAGCTTACACAGTGTTTGATGTACAGAAGAAAAATCTTTCCCATATAACTCCTGCTTCTTCTACCTCTCTTTTTCATCTTTCATTTCCTTCCTCTCCTAAGCATCCTCTCCGGCATCAGTGTGATTCTTCTGAGACTATCCCAGACTATTCCTAATTGATTGGGTTTTTGTACAGTCTGTCTTTATTATCACCAATATCATCTCCGAATATGATCAAAGGTCTGCTAAAAATGGCAAGACTACTCTCACTACAGCAACAGCATCATAAATACATCCTCTTTTAAACTTTGGATATCTATACTTAAAAATATGATTTTTCCCCTCAACAAAACAAACTCCATTTAAAAAGCTTCTGGGGATTAAATTGTAACAAGTTTGCTGTCAAAAAAATCATAATTACTTTCATTTCTAAAAATTAGTTTTGGGTGTCTTTGGATGGAACATCTAGAAGAAGACACTTCTGCTGCTCCAAGGCATTACTTCATGTACTAAAGAACCTTGTTTTTGTTTTTTTTTCCCTTTCTCTTTTAATTGAAAGATGGCAGATAGCTGCTTCTTTCTGCTTTTGCTTCTTTCTGTCAAACCAGGAAACAGCATCTGTACATGTCTAGGAGATGACATTGAATTACTAAAAGTCATTTCAAGTTGAACAAAAGACATCCAGTGAATTTTGGAATAGAATTAAAATTAATGGCATTGCCAGTATAATTTTGCACTTCCTTTTTTACTGCTTCCATGTGCTTCCAAGGCGTATTTGCCTTTCAGTCCTTTGTTCTACCACCACAACCTGAGTGTGACTAAACAGACAGAACTAACACAGTTAAAAAAAAAAAGAGAGGGGGAAATATTCTATTTGGTTATTTTGCTCAATGGATTCAATACAAAATGAATGGCAGGCAAAAAATAAAAGGGCACACATGGGATGGCAGGAATAGGGACAGAAGGGAGTCCTTAAATTACCTTAGGCATTTCATGTAAGTCCTCACCTGTGTTAACCTAAGGACAATTTGGAACAAAGGTTTGTGGAGCTTTTTTTTTTTTACACATCAGCATTTAATTGTCTATTTCAGAGACCAAAGTGCTCCTCACTCTGTACTTAATTTAAAATGCTTATGTATCTTGCAGAATCAGGGTCAAAAACTCTAATTCATGTTTGGAGCAGGAGGTGGAGGAGGGAATGCATTGTGTATTAAATGAATAAAATGACCCAGAAAAATGGTCAGAAAATGGACTTTTCTGACAACTGAGTTGCAGATATGAGTGTATTGTATTTTCTGTAGTACAGAAGTATTTTTTAACCAACACTGATAAGCCAGCCACAGATCAAATTTATCAGGTCCATTCTGCACATCTTGTCAATGATTTTCATGTGCAATTAATTCCATCAAAAATTATTGCTGTCAAATAAAAACAAAGTATTTTCTGCTTCTAGAGGAATTACTTCAGTTCTTTAGCTTTATTTTGGGTATCAATCTTGTCCAGAAATACTTTTTAAATTTATTCCAATTTAGTACTAACATATACAATCGTTATATGCTATAAGGTGTGTCAGGAGTCTCTCAAGAGTAATAAAAATTTTTAAAATTGTTTCAGGAGTGATGCAAACATTTGAACTTTACTCAAACTACCATTTTCCTGTAGTAATCTCTTTTGCATAACAATATGTTGTAGTAACTCTATTGCAACCACTCCCTTCCTTTAACCAGAATACTCCTGATGTCTTCTACACCCATGGAAATCACCATTTTCTATTTGGAAATGTAAACAGAAAGCCATGTGTTCACATAGCTTCTATTTCTTCATTCTTATTAAAATCTTGTGGTACAGATTCCTTGGGTTTCTGCATCTATTTCTCATGTTACCTATTTTATTCATCCCTGTATAATTTAGGCCTTTTCATTAAAGAGGCAAGTAAACACCTGTGCTGATGTTAGTGTTTTTTCTTTACATGGGAGCAGAAGAGGTGAAGAAAATTTCCAAATTTATTTTTTTAGAACTTTATTTTTCTGGTATATTAAATGTAAATTGCCTTTAGCATTTCATAAAATCAATTGTGTCATGTTTGAAGACCTTAATGACAGGAATGTACTTCAGAAAGAAAGTGATTCTGTTATATTTCATCATGTAAGCTCTTTCCTATGAAATTTTGCAAGTTAAATAATCTGGAAATATATATCAGCAAAGACAAAGACTTGATCCATTGGTAGTCCTAAGACAATACCAGAGTTCAGTACATTATCTAAAATATCAAGAAGCATTTAATGTGGGATTTTGACCCCTGAACCCTACTGGCATCTCGTCTGTTTCTTGAATAAATAGTAGAATTCATCAGACAGAGAAACAATTAGATAGAAACATCCAGATACCAGATAAATCCTCAATTAATTCTTATATCATTCTCAGTGTGGGAAATCTATAATAACTTGAATAACAGTTATTGTTACAAACTTGGTATTAATATTCAGTCATGCTAAGTTAATAAATTAAACATTTTTTACATTGGGGTTAAATAGAATTGTGTCATCTAGCCATTGAGGTATGCTAAAGTAATATACAAATATCTCTTTCCCTGTAATTAACTTTGAATGAAGAATACACTGGCTGTGTTGGAGATGTGTAGCTTATATGAAGCAGTTTGACACACATGGGTATTACAAAATCTTCATCATAAAGAAGCTCTAGTTCTGCTGTTTTTTCCAGAATAAATCTTTCTGTTTTAAGAAAGTTTTTGGTTAAATGGAAATCACTAGGGTAATGACTCTCTGGAATGGGTTATCTCCATCTTCGCAAGTTTTCAGGCCTTGGCTAGAGAAAACAGACTGACTTCACCTAGTGCTAGCAATAAATTCAGTTGAGAGTCTGGTCTGACAAACCTCCAGGATTCTCTTCTGACTAAGATTTCTGTTCTGTTTCCTGTCTGAACTGCCTGATAAAGACATTCTCACCTGGACAAGGATGTTTCATGCTGACAGAGAACACGATCCAAAGTGCTCCATTTATTATTCAGTGGAACTGAAGATATAACTTTCCAGAAATGTCAGTTTGGATCCTTTAAATGACTGCATTTTAACAGTGAAGGCTTACTCTGAAGAACAGTGAAAACCTCTTTCTGAGAGGTTTTTAAAGAAAGAGGTTGGTATGACAAAGATGGGAAAAGAGAACTAATGGAACTTTTCCATATCCAAACTAATCATAGAGTTTGGGAAAGCAATTTTTAAAGAAAAAAAAAAAAAAAGAAAGATTGAGTGATCTGGATTGACAGAGGATTCAGATAAGCAGGAGAGGAACTGGGGCTCTCCAGACAAATTAGGACAGCAATTGCCTTGGCATCTTGCTGCTATGAGATAAACACAACACGTGTGCTAACATGCTCTCCAGCCAACAACCTATGTCACCAGGGCAGCTGTTGCAAACATGTTCTTATCTCTTATAAATGCACCAGTAGCACTGCCAATAACAAAACAGTAGGATTTAAAAATTAAATAATAATTTAAAAATTAAATAATAAAATGTTATCAAGTTTTTGTTGCAATGTCAGCAGGGGATTTGTGCTGTGAGAAGAAACATCACTTTTCCTTTATCAACTCAGCCAAATGGTATGTTCCCCACATTCATTAAGGTTTTTTTTTCAATCAATGAAATAGAGACGTTGTTCAGCAATTGTTCAAAAACAAGAATTTTCAGGGTTTTGACCAGTATGTGATGAGTATTGGACAGAAAGGCCATGGGTCAGAGCTCTAATGGCAGCAAAAATGCAAAGAGTGCAGGAAGATGTGTTATTCATTTAGTAGGTGACACTGCTGCCTCAGACCGTAATAAAACTCTGACCTAGAACATATTTGACTCACTGCATTGATCAAGATACTATTTCTTAGAGAAAAGCTTGGGTCAAATATTGTCGGATACAAAGAAATATCTCCTAATTATCTACATCTCCTTGCTGAATCCATGTGAGGTAGTACAGACAGGATTTAATGCAAAAAGACTATTTAAACCAGTCAGAATGGTGTCAATGTTTAGTGAAGACTTAGGATGTCTTGAGGAAAACAGTAAAACCTATAGTTTTCCAGGACAATTTTTTTTGCCTTAATCAAATTATATTGCATATTCTTTTTAAAAATAATCTGCAAGTAACAGAATGAATGCACAATTTGTTTGGACACTCTTAGAACTTTCTTTACAGTGCAAACAATGCTGAAAACTATTTCAGTTCATTACCGAAATTTCCATTTTTTAAATGTAATTACAGAAATTACATGTAAGACCAAAATATATAAAATATGGAGAGGTAATTACAGTAATTGTTAATTATTTTTTAGTTCACTGTTTATGTGAGTAGAAAATACAAACTCAGTAAATCTTCAGCTTAATCCTAAAAATATATTTTATTTTGAAATCCTGCAACAAACATATAGAAAGAATCTATGTGAAAAATGCCTCAATACTTTCCCTTTCCCTCTTTCTTTGCCTTTCCCAAAGAGCAAGCTACCATGCCACTTATAAATGGATTTTAACCAAGATATGAACTAAGTTCCAGGTTGCTCTGGTCAAAATTACACCAAGAGTGTTTTGAGGAGTTTTTGGTTTTTTTGCCTTACCCCTTTTCAAAGAGTTAGAATTTAAAGTGGTAAAAATTCAACACATTTTCAAAAAAATTACTCTTATTTCATCTTTAATTATTACTCTCGAACTGTTCCCAATTTTTAAATGCTAAACAATTCTTATTAGCAAACCCAAAAATATTTAATGTTTAATGCTTTTCTCAATATTTTTTTTTTTTCTGTTATATGTTCCCACTTGCATAATTCAAGGCTCACCCACAGTGGTTTAAGTGTGTGCCTGTCACTAAAACAATTTCTATACTGCTGTGGCTGTACCTCTTTCTGATGTTCTGTCATTTGTGGTTACCCTCTGTTCCACCTCTGTGGGGTCCGTGACCCAGAATCCATATTTAAACTAAATTATAACAAAGCTTTGAGTTCATTAATATTTTAAAATAATTCAAACACCTGTTCTAAATTCATCAGAAAACAGTTTTCTCCAAAAGTTGTTGGAGTAGTAGTTGCAAACAGAATAAAAAAAAAAACAACTAAAATGTTTTTTCCTGATATAGACAGATGTATATTTGTACAAGGTGAATTGTCACTTTGATCTGTTTCAGAGGATCAGGGTCTTCATCAGCTTCAACACAGTTAACAAAAAAGAGTTGTCAATGGGTCTTGCAGACACATTTTAGACAACATAATAATTCTCTCCCTTCAGCTTCTCAGAGTCTTAACTTTTAGCTCACTCACGCCTCTTAAAGACACTGGTCATCAATTTGCAGTTAGATCATATAGAGCTTACTCTGTAAATTATTACTGATTTTACTATTCAGTTTTGACTGATAAAGTAAAAATTGTAATAGGAATTTACAGTTTGACTTTAACAGAAGCTAAGAAATAGTTGTAGAATTTTTGTTCTTTCTTGCTTTTAAAATCTTACTAAACTACAGAATGTTTCAAATAAATACAACTTAAATCAGTTCTCCTACATAAGGTGAATTGTCTACTTATATATATATAAAATATATATTTATACTGTATATAACTATATATATACTATATATAACTATTGTAATCCTCACAATTACATAATTTCTATATTTGCAACATCTATTCAGACACAATGAATGATTTTACAAATTGCTTATTCATTTTAAGTTGCAATGTTTGCACAAATATATTATCAAAATTTTCTCTCCTGTAAACCTTCATTTTCTCTGTGCAGCCAAGTTGAAGCTGTAGAAAGGCTAAACATGTAAAACACACATGCCCAATGCATATATGAAAATATTTTCATGACTAGCTGGACAGAAAACACAGGGAAAAACATGGAGAACTCAGAAAAACAAACAGCACAAATGATCATATTCTGCTCCCCTCTTTGACTGGTCCTGTTGTGGGGGAAAAAAAAGAGAAAATAATATGTTTATATTAGATAAATATATATTACTATATTAGGTAGAAAATAAATATATAAATGTATCCATATATCTATATATATAAAGGTATATTACTCTCTGTACATATATTTATATATTTTTATATTTTTGTGTATGTATATAGATATATATATATAGAGAGAGAGAGAGAGAGAGAGATATCTCATTAATTTCTCCAGTAGCTGGGCTCAGACACTCTGCCCAGTAGCTGGGCTCTGGATCCCAGCCCTCCCAGCTGCTGCCACAGGGACAGGTGAGCCCTGAGGCTGTGGCCCGGCAGGTTGGTGGTACAGACCGCTCTGTTCACAAATCACACACACACAGGAGCACACACACACACACACAGACACAGACACACAGACACA
>NC_031770.1:100294028-100309991 GCF_001522545.3 Parus major
AGCACACACACACACACACAGACACAGACACACAGACACACACACACACACACACACACAGACACACACACAGACACACAGAGCTAGCTGGGGTAGCCACGCTCACTTTGACCTCTCCAGCTGCTCCCAAGCTTTCACAAACCCCTGGATCCCAGGCTATGTCACCTACTCACCAGCTACTCTGATTGAGCTTGATGCTATTAGTTACTCCCATCAATATGATGCTTAACTCAATCTTGGATACTGCTACATACATCTTGTAAGTACAGCTGTTACTAAATGCTATTGTTTTAAACAAAAAACCTGGTGGCATTTGAAGGAATGCCAGTTAGCAACCATTCTCTTCACACATTTAGCTGAAATTTCAGAATAATTCAAAGTTATGTCCCTGTCCATGTTGTAAAATCGATGTTCTGCCACGCATGAAATCACATGTGGCTCAGGGACACTTCTGGTTGTGCAAGAAAAGAAGCATATCTTTTTGAGAAGGCAGGGAACCTGTAAATCATGATGGAATTTATGCACAATGTAAAAGTACATACATTTTTCACTGGGGGAAAAAAGCAATCATATTGGAAAATATACAATCTGATCCAAACTAACCTGAAATTGATATAATTTAAATTTGAGTGTCTTGTGACTATACTCATCACTGAGTCACAGTAGTCCCAGAAGTTCATCTTAAATGTGATGGAATAGGAACCATTTCTACTGAGACCAAAATTGCAAATATATACGTGGTTTTAATCATGTCAATGAAAGTTCTTAGACCTTACTATCAGGACCATACACTTCTAAAAAAACAGTAGAACTTTTCTTTTTCAAGCCCAAAATACTATTTATTTTTATTTAACATAAGTATGATTAAATTGCTTCTGTCCCAGAAAAAAACATTTTTGTTTTGTGTAGAGAAAAATAAGGTCTTGTAATGTATCTATTAATTTATTTTTCATTGGGTAAATTAGAGGACATTTTATGTTACATATAATGTGTTATAATGAGATGATTGATCTGAAAATCAGAATGTTCTTGGTGATTTGAAAAGCTGTTTGTGTATCAGCAATTATTCTCCATGACAAGGACAAACAGAAAGATAAATGAAAACTTTATTTTTCCCACTCTCCAGGAAATGCAAGAAAGGGCAAACAATGCTGTTCCTTATCAGTGTCACTGCTGATCACAAATGTCCTGAGTTTGAGAGTTATCCCATGAATTTTTCTATGTACCACACCTCATGCCTGAGGGGGGAAAGACACAAGTGATGGACAGGTTACCAGAGGGGAGGAGGACACTTGCCTATCAGCTTGTGTCACTGACCATTGGGAAAGTTAAAGTAAAATTTGTTTCTAAAAAGATTTGAGTCATTTAGCATCCTCAGGCTTAATCAGTAGTATCTGATCTAGATATTCAAGAGAAAGCTGAAGTGTCAGGAAGAGAGCGAAGAAAAGTTTCCTGTGATGTTGGTCCACCTACAAATCTACAGTGACACACTGGCTCTGGTGGTGGTTGTACCCTTTGCAAAGGCTTTGGAACAGTTATGGCATCAAAGCACAGCATAGCAGATGAAACAAGAAAAAAACACAATCACAGGAAGAAAAAAAAGATGCAGTCTCATGGCTCTATGGCTGTGTTGTGGAATTTTTGTGAAGGCACATTATATCTTGGAGGTGACAATTTTGACACTGTCTTTTATTGCTGACTGTATGACCTGACCCTGATCCCACTTATATATCTCTTTAGGGTTTTATCAGGAGCTCTTTGTTTGTTCAAGCAGATCTCCTGCTGCCTTTCTGTTGTTTTGTGTGTTTCAGCATTGTTCATTCTTAAACTTGAAATAGATCATCTTTTAAAATTAGACAGTTCTCTTGGGCTCACTTCCAGGAGTTTATCTCACAGGACTCTTCCAAGAAGATGTCTGAACAGGTCAAAGTGTTTTCTGCTGGGATGTTTATGATGATTGCTAGTCCCATATTGAGGACAGGCAGATAAGAGTAGAACTTAGAATGTGTATGTGCATAGTCTAGATGCTGCCATAGCTGCTAACAAAAATTTCATCTGTAATGTGGATAAAATTCCTTCCTTGTGAGGAAGACCATTTGAGGACTTCCATTTTTACCAGCTCATAACAATTTGATTTCTCTCTCTCTGTCCATTTTCTTCATTTGCTCCACAATCTCTTTTATAATCCTCTTTTACACTAGTTACGTTCAATAATTCCCACATGGTTTGAGGTAGTAATTTGAGGTAGTGTGATATTATAGTTATATGGAACAGAAAATTAAATTATCATAATAATATTTTTGGCATTAATTTCTTTGAATATCTACTTTTATTCAAAATCCAAATTTGTGTTGTCACCCAGGAATACTGTGTTTCCCCAGAATATAATGAAGTTGACCCAAAGCTCATTAAAATCACTGCAAAGATGCCTACTGCCTTCAGGCCCCTACTGAACAATGAAATATTATAGACCATAAAGCTCCTAAAAATGTGTAAAATAAAGATTTAGGATATAGAGGCTGAAATCTTCATTATATCTCTGCAGAAATACCACAGTTGAACATATAAAAATTCAACCATCTTAAAATATGCTCAGTAGTAACCGTTCAGAGCTCAATCTAAGAAAAAACATATAAAAATAGTATTTATGTATCTCAAATGTGGCCTGCAGAGTTGAAGTAGTAGACATATATTATTAATGTTCTTAGCAGCCTTTGTATAACATTATTCCTGAAAATCATTCAAAGTCTGATCCAGAAATCCAAGAGGAGTTTTAACACTGATCTATGACAGAAACACAGGTAACACAAATAGTAAGGCAGAAAATAATTCAGGTCAAATTAATGTCTTTGCAAAGACTGCTGAAAGGTCTATAAAATCTCTTTCTTCATTTTAAAAAGAGTAAAATTCCAGTAGCCTTATATATAGAAATGGAGTAGATAGCCAACCCAAAATGTAAGCTAATTCTAAAAGAACAGGACAAAATATATAATGCACTCTTTACAGCCCTTTCTCCCATTTTTATATTTATAAAATCCTAATATTGCACACAGATTGTAGAATAGTTCCTTAACATCATTTTCACAGACTGAGGAAAATCTGTATGTAACTACCTGTGACTAAACACATTAAAACATCTGTTTTAATGAGATTTTTCTCACAGTGAACTGTGCAAATATTTCTCTTGTAGTAATTAACTCTCTGGGAACTTGGTTGAAATTTCATACTGTAAGCTTCTGAAATACAAGTATTTCAATATTTACTGGAGCCTAGCGGTTTTTTAGGATTATAGTGGGATGACCCTGGTCAGATGGCAGGGGCCCACCTTGTTCCACTCTATCACCTCTCTCCTCAGTTGGGCAGAGGGGATAAAATAAATGAAAGGCTTCTGAGTTGAGATAAGGGCAGGGAGAGATCACTCAGCTGTGACTGTCATGGGCAAAGCAGACTCCACTTGAGGAAAAACGGATTTGATGTTTTATCAATTAAATCAGAATAGGAAAATGAGAGATAAAAAATAAATTTTCTCCCCCTGCCTTTCTTTCTGGACTCAGGTTCACTCCTGATTTTTCTGTCTCTCTCCCACAGCAGTACATGGGGACAGAGAAGAGAGGCTGTGGTCAGTTCAGGACACATCTCTGCCATTCCCTTCTCCCCAGGGGGAAGACACTCTTCCCTTGCTTCAGTGTGGGGTTCCTCCCAAAGGAGAGAGTCCTCCACACACTGCTCCAACATGAGTCCTTCCTGTGGGTGCAGTTCTTCGCAAACTGCTCCAGTGTGGGTTCATTCCACAGGATGCAGTTCCTCAGGAACAGGTTGTTCCAGTGTGGGTCCCCCATGGGGTCACAAGTGCTGCCAGCACAAACCTGCTCCAGTGTGGCTCCTCTCTCCATAGCCCACAGATCCTCCAGGAGCCTGTTCCAGGGTGGGCTTCCCACAGGGTCTCAGCCCCCTTCAGGCACCCACCAGCTCCACTGTGGGTCCTCCATGGGCTGCAGGAGGATCTCTGCTCCCCCATGGTCCTTCATGGGCTGCAGGGGCACAGCTGCCTCACCATGGGCTGCCCCAGGGCTGCAGGGGAATCTCTGTTCCGGCCCTTTGCTTTACTTTATAAAATTAGCACAGAAAATATAAGGGAAAAATTTAAAAGACACCCTGATGCTAAAGTCTAGGACAGACAATACAACCAAGTTATTTAATGGCTAATTTTTATAAAGCAAAAATGTGAATAGGAATGTCTTTTTGACTTTTACTTCCTGTCCCATTCATCTTCCATAGATTTCTGCCTCAGCTTTGACTGGGAACAGCAAAGCAGGAGTTTATTATGGAACAAGACTTTGGAAGTCAGAAGATACTGTAGGATAATATTATTGACAAACTCTTGAAAATAGATGTATGAAATTTGTTCCCACTAAACACCTGGTTTTAGAGGTGTATTAACAGTTGCATTTCTGGTCTTCTGTCTAGCACAGTACCAGTTTTATCTTTTGCTTAGGCTCTTTTCCTTTCTTTCCATTTACCCTTTTATTCTAATTTTCACCTCACCCTGAATTTTTCGGAGGATCATGGACCTTTTGTCTACAGGAAGTCTTTGTGAGGGCGTTGCCAAAGGTTCCTTCCTTGCTAGGAGCCCTTCTGCAGAGTACTGCATGAGTACTTCTTCACAGGCAGCAGCTGAATAGAAATTATTGGAGAAACCAACAGAACGTAGGTGCTAATGCAGACTACACTGACTTTGTTCCAAATACTGTCATCTACTGTTTTTTGGCACACTCTGTTTTTTATTCCAGCTTATTAACAGGTTTGTTTTTTCTGGTTTCTCCCCTGTATAATAATGTCTGAACCTAAGGCCTGGGGACTTGTAAGTACAGAGAGTAGAAATTTCTGGCTAAAATTCTGTAGCCTATTGTGGTCTAGACAGTACTTGTCCAGCTGTTTTATTAGCTCACAGTATGTTATCAGAAAAGTATTCAAAGGCTGGCAGGACGGGAAGTTACTGTGAAATGATGTACCAGAGCACATGCTTGGATGGATCAGGACACATAACGGGGGAGAATGGTCAAATAAGTGATGGATGATCCTCACCTGCTACTTATTAGACAAAAGTAGTCATACTTGGAGATGGGGAAATTATAAGTTGTAGAGAAGGTTATTTTTGATGACTTGACTAAGATTCTCTTATTTTAATTTTTATGTTTTGTTTACAGAAGACCAAATAATAATGGAGTTCAATGTGAACATATTGGATATGTTGCAAACTTCAATTCTACACTACTGAGAACACAGGGGTTAATTTTTCCAAGACTATCATAATATTGTTTCCAAACTAATGTGTATATACAAATGTTTTACCTGTGACTAATAACCTCCTCAGGAAAACAGAGCAGAGCCTTGGAAGATAGCAGCTGAGAGGACACCAGGCTGTACCAGTAGTTTTGAGAATGTAAATATTGCAGGAGATGCTGGAGTGAACCAGAAAATAGGTATTCCATAGTCAGATATTTCTCCAAGCCCTAGTTCTGGCCTGAGTAGAAATCAAATAATAATGGCTAATAATAAATATAATATTTATTATAAAAATAACATTATAAAATATATTTTATAATATTATAAAAAATAAAATAGGCTGCTGTTTTAATAAATATTTATTCAAGTATTTACTGACCTTTATCAACATTTCTTAGCCACAAGTCCTTATCTGAGTAGAAGGCCTACAGTTATATTTCATTTTAATAGACACACTAATAGGTATTTATCAAAATTTTAAAAATTTTGGCTTCTTGGCGCCATGCATGTGAGACAAATGCTGGCAAAGGATGTACATGTATAGAATAAAATTGCATATATGCATAATTTTTAAAATTTTGTTTATTTATATTTTCATGTACTTGGTTTAGGCATTTCTAAAGAGATTAAGTCAAAAGCTAACATTGTGGCTTTTTCTATTCTTGAAGCTTTTTTACTCCAAGAGAAAGTTTTAAATGCTCATTATATAATCTGATCTTCAGATTCTGAATGAAGAGCTACTAAGTTATCTAAGTTTAATAAAAATGATATGAAACATAAAGGTCGATAATGACGTTATCCTCACAACATTATACTGATATGAGCTTATAGAGATAAGCTATAATGTTATTTATGAAAGATTTAATAAACCACTAAATATTAATGAAGACTTGAAAAACTAGAAGGAATAAAGAAAAATCTTCTGCTAAGAGTCAGAAAATACTGAATTTGTGTCCCTAATGAAAAAAATAAGCAAGCAAATAGGAAAAAGAAATCCCTTTCTTAATTACTCACTGATGTACCCTGTGAAAAACGTTTAAATTTTATGCCCACAATGTCTTTCACACAATGTATTTCATGTTTAGAATTAAATGTTAGAAACATATTAGGCATTGCTGACTCTTCACACTTCATGATATTGAAGCTAAGGACCAGATCTTTCAAAGACTTTTTAGTATTTTCCAAAGGTTTTAAAGACAGATACTGAGAACTTTAACTACATGGATTTACTTCTCTTCCCGTAATTGCTCCCACTAACATTACAAGCACTAACAGTCTGATAGTTTATGATTTAAGGTTTAAAACTATGTTAAATTGTATGATTATGCTATGCAATCAAAATTTCAAAATTATTAAAATATAAAAACTCTAGCACTTATCTATCTAAAGTTCCATCATGAAAGAAAAGGTTGCCTCTCACAATTTATTTTTGACTGGGTAGATAATTAGGGTCTTTCTCAATTAGTTCAACAAATGAGTGAGTAAAATTTTACCAGATTCTTAAGCTTACAGCATAAAATAGTTTTTGAACACTCAATATGATTGAGCACTCGCAGCAAGGTTATCTAGTAATGACCTTCAAATCAAAAGAACCCCACATTTATACCTGGTTCAATAGTACAAGTATTAAACAATTTTTGATTTTATTAATAAATCTTAAAAATGTAAGATCTCAAAACTCTTTCCTGCATTTAATTGAATAAGGTTACATCTAAGAGAATGTGAAGCTTCAGACATTTGGGATTCTTTTTTTATTTTCACAGAAAATTAATTTAATTTATTCAGTTAAATACCATAGGTTCTCACATTTAACAAATATACTATAAGGATTATTTTAATTCCATAAGCCACATCTTCAGAGGGTAAACTGAAGATGACTGAAAAGAAGCTGTTATTAGGTAAGCTCATCTAGCAGAAGGCAATATTTTTGCAAATATATATTTCATGGTTGTTCAGAATGTTGGTTTTCCCCATTATGTTCTGCAGCTGGAAGTATCAAGTTTTCTGAATCCTTACCACAAAAGGGAACATTCAATATTTAAATTACATTTAATGCATAAGTAAAATAAAGACACTATTAATTTACTTTACAAGTCACTGGAATTATTTTATTTTTGACAATCTTTGATTTACAGAGAAAATTCTATTCATAATAAAGACAAAGTTGTGAATAACCTTGTTAGGGTCAGATTTTTGGTTTGTGTTCTACTATGTAGGGGTGGATGCAAACTGAAAGCTAACATGGGAAAGCTTAAAATTGTGTATTTATTAATTTTTGAGATATACTTTTGGTAAATCATTACTGAAATCACCATTAAGACACCAATGAGAACTAATGTAAAAATGTTTGGGTGTATGTGAAAATCTTAATTTTCACTTAAAACTTATGTTAATGGTAAATGTCATAAAGATCCAGTGCATCCAGGAAAAACCTGAGTTGTGAAGTCATTCAGGTTAGAAGAGATCTCAGAGGGCATCTAGACCAGCCACCAGCTCCAACAGGGTGAAAACTGAATTCTGACCAGTTGTTCAGGGATTTGTCCAGGTAGAATTCGAAGATCTCCAAGGACAAATGCTAAGTAATATGTAAAGTACAACTCATTCTCATGCTTGATTGTTCACATAGTCAACCCTCCTGAATTCCAATTTATGACCAGTTTCTAACTCTCTTACTGTGCCCCTCAGAGGAACTTTGCTCTCTCTTCTTGGCAATCTACTCTTCAGTTTTATAAATTTGCTGTAAGGTCCCCTTACAAGACTTCCCTTTTCCAGGCTAAACATCCCTAGCTCCTCGAATCTCTCCTCTTATCCATTAAAACGATTAAAGAAGAAATAGTGTTTCATGCAATCAAATGCAACTGAGCTTTGCTCAAATTATGCATGACAAGCACAGACAAATTTTATATACCTTCAGAATGTTTTATAATTTTGTGTTCCTCACACCTTCCCCCTAAGGACTTGACCTTTGGCCCAGAGAGGCCAGTTGCACATCACCTATTGATTTCAAGAGTTCTACATCAACCCAAAAGAAAAGGAATTTTTCAGGTTTTTTATGAATTCTTGAACTTTGACTAGGAATTTAATATAGGGGTTTTTCAAATCCCAAACACAGGACATTTGGGAGAACTTAAAGTGGAAATGTGTGTGTAATAGATTCATGAATAAATTGAAATAAATCACTTTCCTTTCTTTTTATACAAAAGCAGATAAGCAAAAAAAAAACAAACCAGAAATTGTTGTTTTTCTGGTTATTGTTTGGTTGGTTGGTTGGTTTGTTTTGTTGGGTCTTTGTTTCATGGTGTTGTTTTGTTTGTTTGTTTTTGTGGGGTTTTTGGTATGCTTTTTGGTTTTGTGGTTTTTGTTTTGTTTTGTAGGGTTTTTTTTAAACATAATACTTATAAGTTTCCTAGCAAATGTGATAATATCTTTATGGGGAAAAATTATTCTCTAACCTATCAGAGTAACTAAATTAAAAGTTTTACAACATAAAATCTTTTGCTGGTACATGAGAGCAAGATACTTTTTTTCTTTCTTCAACATTAAGGATTTCAAAAGTCATATAGGGAAATTTCAGGACAATGTTAGGGAAATTCCACAATTAGTGATTAAGAAGCCAATAAGAAGAGGTGCTCTGCTGGACCTCATGTTTGTTTACAAGGGAGGACTTATTTGGGAGCTGAAGGTTGAAGGCACCATTGAGTTCAGTGACAATGAGATGGCAGAGTTCGGGATTCTGAGAGGAGAGAGCCAGACAAAAAGCAGGATCACAGCCCTGGACTTCAGGAGAATCGATTTTATTCCTCTGGGAAGAGGACCTGAAAGAATCCCGTGGAATAAGGTCCTGTCATAGAGAGGGGCCCAAGAAAGCTGGTTGATATTCAACAATCCCCTCTTCCAAGCTCAAAATCAATCCACCCTCGAGGTGTGGATGAGCAAGGAGCTCCTGGCAAAACTTAAACACAAAAAGAAAGCCTAAAAATGTTGGAAACCTCATTATATTAAGCAAAGTATTGAAAGCGGGTTGAGGAAAGGGATCCTTCCCCTTTCCTAAGTGATGGTGGGGCAGCATTTTGTGTCTTGAATCCAGTTCTAGGCTCCTCAGTACTAGAGAGACAGACGTCCTGAGGAGACTCCAGTGAAAGTTTACAAAGATGGTTAAAAAACTGAAGCATTTATCCTGTGAGGAAACACAAAAAGAGCTGGGTATCTTTAATCTGAATAGAAGGATAAGAAATGTTCTTAACAATTTAAAAACATCTGAATGGAGAATAAAGATCAAGATGGGCTTTTTGTAGAGCCCAGTAGCAAGGCAAGAGGAAACAGACACACACAGAGAATCATCTAAATATCAGAAAACATTTTTTCTGTTCAGGTGACTGAACACTGGCACAGATTGCTCAGAGAGCTGGTGGAGTCTTCCACCTTGGGGATACTCAAAAGCCATCTGAACACAGTGGTGGGTCAGTAGGTTGAGCAGACAGCCTGGATTGAACAGCTCTGGAAGTCTCTTACTCCAAAGGGACATGGTGTCAACTATTCTCTAATTTTGGGTTTCTCTTACTCTCTGATCATATTACTTGATCATATGCTTACCTAAAAATAAGATTAGATGTGGATGCTTTATAAGGAATGCATGATTCATTTCCAGTACATCTGCCATATAATATTAATTCATTTTTGAAAGAAAGTTCAGGGCTGACAATAACCAGATTTGCAGTAGACTCCATATATTCTCCTATAGTAATCTCTACAATAGCTTTTTTTTCTCTTTTAATTGAAATTTTTCTCCAGGGCCAGCATTTTATTCTTGGAAAGTACTTCTAAGAAAAGAATTCATCATATTTTAAAGAAATTTTTGCAAGCATGACTTCTTTTAACCTTTTCAAACCTCTGTTAGTTTTTCAGTTGTGCACTTTGCCTCATTTATCCATACACTGTCCACTGACTCTTGCATGACAGGGAAGTGAATGAATCATTTTTGGTTAAGCTCACGCTTTCAATTTCTTTTGCCAAATGCAGTACTTATGACTATGTAGAGAATGAACTTCAGTTATTTCCATTTGTTCTCATTAAGGATTCCAGATTTTGTTCATTTTGTTATGTATCATTAAATAATCTAAGTGATACTAGAGTTGATATTGGCAAACCCTAGACAGATGCTAATATAGAAATATTATAAAAATAGTGGTTTGTTTTTTTGTCTTCTTATAAGCACAGCATTTCCATTTTTTACAGAATATAACATACCAGAAATGATGTAATTTCAGAAGTAACTGAATATAAAATAATTTTTCAAATTAAACATTACTTAGTATTGTATTATTTATATATTCACTCCTGAAGCCTATCAGTTTTTCTATCTCCAGGGAGAGAATAGCTAATGATATAACATTCATAAAGCTTGAAAATATTGTGAACATCTAAATGTTACCTTGGGCCTCAAGCAGAAATAGAAGAGGTCTCATGACCTTCTTTCTATTCAGCAATATACACTGTTCACATAGTCCATTAATATTTAATTTCTTTATTAATAGATGAAATATATATATATGTGCAGACCCTATCAAAATGCCCTTTTATCAGTATTTGGCTATAATAGATCATTTTTCATGTTTCTACTGGAAAGTGAAGCACAGATTGCAAAGAACATTATAGAAGATGTTTTACATTTTGTGTTCATTGTGACATTTTAAAATTCAAAACAGAAGTTTCCTGCTGGCTTAATCTAATTTAAAAGGACTTCTGGAATTCAGTTCTTTGGAATGGCCTATCTGTCTTTTGCTTTCTTATTGCATAATACCAAGGCTCTGCACTGTTGGCATTCATAATTTCTTTAACTTACTAAATTAACTTTGACACAGCCCAAGCCTCTCTTCTACTATCAGTGTTTAAATTTGCATCATTTCAGACATTTCTCAGCGCATTGCACTACTTAATCCTAACACAGGCTAAATGGTTCTTTTCTACCCAAACTGGCATCATTTATGGCTGATATGAAACAAACAGGTTGGTCACCAATATTTTAAAAGACCATTTGTAACTTACATAGATGATTCCTGGTTGTTTTGATTCATGTGTTGGATTTTTCTGCATATGATTTACTTCTAAAAATGAGTTTTCTATATTAATTTGATGAAACCACTAGGACAGTCTGTGATTGGTCCTCAAACTTTCCCTTTTCCTTTGCTTAAAGCTTGTAGTGTTCCCTTGGCATGTAAAAAGGTAAATAATGGGACTGACAGAGTCATTTGACAATGACTGGAGAGTTTGTGACAGCTGTCAGAATTCCCCTAGTAGAGATAGTTGTGCTGAACATTTCTTGCACTCAATTCTTCAGCTGTAGAACATTTACATCTGCAGTGAAGTCTTGTCAGATTAATTCTTCTTACACTAGGAAGTGGCAATTCCACACCTCAAAGAAAGGATTAATTCTCATTTGATTTTCTCTCAAAAGACAGGTGTCTCTTTAAAACTATTTAATCTTATTGTTAACTTTTGGGGTCCCTTTCTGAACCCTTCACCCCAGGAGAAGTTCTTCACATCCAAATAAAACCTATCCTTCCCCTTCCGACCACCCACATTTCTGCTTTGCCCTGAGCTGATCTTATAACCAATGTTCAACAAATGAGCTGAAAAATATATGAAAGCATTAAAGGACTAAGGAAATAGATATCATCAACATTCTAGTTCTCTAAAGAAAAGACAACATGACAGGGCAGATAGACACAGATGAGAAAAATTAGGCCTTTTAGCAAACCTGTGAAGCTCCATTGCACTACATACTACATACCATACTTATGGTAACATGTCAAATGAGTCCTGGAAGGTGAAGGTTGGGAAGGAAATGTGAACCTTAGCATTCTTTTCCCCAAAGTAGCAAATCAAGTGTGAAATGATATTTTCCACACTGGTGATCTAAAGTATAATTTACAAGGAAAATAGACTCTATGTTCCTCAGCCTCAAATGCTTTCCCAACTATATATCAAATTGCTCTCATAATATCTTTGCTAATTAAGTACTCAGAGAATTATCTGTGTTTATTGATTTTGATAAGATTCAAGATGACAGATTAGTGCATGTTCTGGAATATGCTGGTGACTCAAAACATACCCACCATATTTAGGAAAATCTGTGCTGAACATAGAAAGAGAAATATAAATAAACTATATAACAACACATGCTCCATTTCAATTAAAACATAGAGTAGGAATTGAATGAAAAAGTTTAGGCGATACTAAGAGTGCAAAATTAGTGTAATTATATATTAATAACAAAAGATACAAGGAACAATGAAGAAGCTATTGAAAAGTATGAAATGTAAGAAACCTAAAGCCAGTTTAAATCTAAACTGTCAAGATCTGTGCCAAGTGACCAAGTGACAGAGCACATGATAGATTCCTATGATGCAGGAGTTTAATAATACAGAGAAGAGGAATGAAAAAAGTAATAAATGGAAAGATGTTTATCTAAAAAAATACTTTTGACAGATTCTGAAAGGGGGTTTGGGATAGATTCTTTAACTTCTTTATCCCTTTGTGACTAATGAAATATTATATAGCAAAAAAAAAACAAAAGGGAAAAGATATGAAACAGTTCTGCCATAAAAGAAGTGCTGCTTGAAGTGCTAGATGACTATTAACAGGTTTATATGAATTATTTCATTTAAGTATTTTAATTTTCATAAACAAAACAAGGAAGTGGAAACAGGAGGATGGATATATCAGAAATTTTGCAGAACAGAGTTCTATACAAGAGACAGCAGATGAATTAACACTTTATAGGGTAATAAAACAAATTATTAGCTCCCTGCAGTGGATTGACCCTGTCTGGAACCTAAATGCCCACCTAGTTTCTCTCTCACCCTTTCTATCCTGATAGGGGCAGAAGATAATCACTTTATCTATGAAGATGTGCTGAGAGAGTTGGTGTCACCACTCTGGAGAAGAGAAAGCTCCAGGCTGACCTCCTGTCAATCTTCCAGTACCTGGAGAGGGATTTTTTCATGGGTGAGTAGTGACAACACAAGGGTTAAGGGCTTTAAACTGAAAGGGGGTAGACTTAGATTAGCTATGAGGAAGACATTCCTTAACTTTGAGGGTGATGAGGGATGGAACAATTTGCTCAGAGAAGTTGTGAATGCCCCATCTCTGGCAGTGCTCACGATGGGACTTTGAGCAGCCTGGTTTAATGGGAGGTGTCCCTGGCCATGGCAGGGGGGTTGCAATTAGATTATTTTAAGGTCTCTTCCAACCAAAACCAATCTATTGTTCTATTATTTTATCATTTTTTTATTTCATTTCTGGTATGTTATAAGGACTGTCTTAGCCATAAGTCCCAAACACAGCACCATCTGGGCTCCTATGAGGGAAATTAACTTTTTCCCAGACAGACCTAGAACAATCTCCACCCCTTATTCTGCACCGTTAACCTCATGCTGAGCAACACAAACTGAGGAGATTGGGATTTTGGGGTAGAAACCATTGTTCAGAGACTAGCTGGGCATCAGTCTTCTTGTTGAAGTCAATGAATTTGCATCGCTTTATTTTGAAAGATTTTTTTCTTTCTTCTTCCCTACATTTTTGGAATTATGTTTTTCTTTTTCATTCCCTCATCTTCTGAAGAGTCTAAACTGAACAAAGGGCTATTTAGTGCTCACTTCAGTGATGTCTGCCCACTACACTCCTTTATTCACAGGGCCTTATTTCAGAGAGTTGAAACCCCATAAACAGGGTTTACAGCTGTAAAATTTGATGGACAGTAGAGTGACAGAGTTGGTTCCAGAGGTGGAATTATTTTCTCTTCACCCTAGATAGTAACTTTATTGGTAATAACCATGTTTTTATTATTCAAATCTGAGATACTGATAATGCAATACTTTACTATTTTAGAAGAAGCAGCAAGTTCATGATGCAGTTAGAATCTTCCTTATCAAGCAAAACATCTCACCAGGAATACATAATTCTGATAGTTCATCACACTATGAACTTTTTCACCTTTTAGCCTTGACTGACACTTTGTGTACAGTTTTTCAGAAGCCTATGAGAACTCATTTTTTTCAGAAATCATTCTTTAGCCCATTGCTATATTACTCAGTCTTTGGCCTGAGAACATCATCTTGATACTTTGTCATTTATAAAGAACCATAAAGCATTTGCCATGAGGGAATGTTGATTAAAAAAAAAAGAGATCCCTTTGTTCTCAGGAGAAGCAGTTCATTAACTTTCATTGTACACTGAAATTCAAAACTCTAAAATTTTTCAACTTAGGATAATGCTGGCTGAACCTCGGTGTTGAGGAGGACTGTCTTTATATGGATGTTCCATAGAGAAAAGAGAAATGAGAGATCTAACTCTCCTGTTCACTCCATGTCACAGCACATCTACTTTCTCAAGGTACAGAAGAAAGACAGAGGCTGTTATTGGTTATTATGATTAGTAGAAACAAATAAATCAGGTGATAAATAATGTTACCACAGCAACTTTATTCTCCATTCCTAGCTCCATCTCCTCATGTCATTCCACACAGTGACAACCCTTGAAGCCACAAGTCTTAACTATCAGTCATAGGAAACTGCATCTCTGAAATAGCCAATATGCACAAATCCAGACCTGGGAAAATATATCAGTGAAAGAGCTGGGAGGTAGATAGAAATCATGACATGAAAATCAGCCTTCTAGACAAGCTGCTTCTGGTGGGTTATTAGTGAGGTATTGGAAAGAACCACAGTAAAGACAGTGACTTGTTTACAGTTCCTAAATTCTGCTGTATTCCTGAGATATGAGGTCTAAAAACAGTGATAATCTGCCAAGGGCATATTACAACCATAAGCCCAGTGACTGTAGCTGCTCTTGTGCCACAGAGCAGTGCCCAAAGCACATACAGTGGAATATTTGTTTTCTGTTATGTTTGTTAATTGATGCAAGTAAGAGTTAAGATTGCACTTTACAATTCAGTAGTGCTGAGAGGGTAAAAATGAGAGAAATTTTAAATCTTCACCTCTGAGATTTTATGACTAATTAAACAAAAATTTAAGGATTCACAAAACAGACATTTAGGTGCTTTTCCCACTAAAATTCAAGAAATATGAAATATAGTTAGCAAAACCTCTCTGGGCACTCAGTCTCCTCCTCATACACAACTAAAGTATTGCAGTATGTTTCAGGATAGTACATTGAGAAAAAGAAAGCACTCAGAAATGGCCTTGAACTGCATATTATTTCTCTTTTTAGCATGTATAAAGTACAATGTCTCTTGTCTTAAAACAATTGTAAAATATTTAAATTGGAAAAATGCTTTCCAAGGAAAACATCCATACTATATATATATACTTGTTTTAAGCCTCTTATTTAACTTAGAGTAAACATAACATACATTAAAATAAGCATAGCAGTCAATTTATTTTCTCCTTCTTTCAATGTACTGATTTCATTTTTAAGCATTTGTGATTTAATTCTATTATTCTGTTTTGGTCTCCTCACTTCAAGAAAGAAGGCTGGAGTGTGTCCAGAGAAAGGTGGCAGAGCCAGTGAAGTACCACCAGTGAAGTACCACCAGTGAAGTACCACCAGTGAAGCATTCTGAGGGGCAGCTGAAAAACAGTTTGGCTGTTTAACCTGATGCTGGATGGTGTGCATATGTCTCTTCTTTTGTTTCTTGTTCAAGACATGACTTTAAAA